>NW_007256843.1:5641-29211 GCF_000164805.1 Carlito syrichta
GGTGGTTGAGTCCTTTTAATCCTTCCCTTTCATGGAGGAAGGTCGTTAAGGTGATTGGATGGTGGTTTGCTCCACATCATCACAAAGGGGCAGGTAAGCGCAGGTACTGATGTCAGGTGATGGACAGCAGGCAGATGGGTGGGTGAGTCACAAGACTGCTGCCATGGTGGTGGAGTCTGTCTGTCCCAAGGGCTGATTATGTTAACTTGGGTCTTATGGGTGAAGACAAATACTTAGAATACAAAAGCTAATTAGTAACAAGCTGGGGAGGGGGTTGTAAAGCAACTACCTCTGAGAAACCGGTTCTGTCCTTGGCTAGTGATTAGAAGGTAAGTTAAATGAACTGCTAGAAAAACATAAGATTTAGGCAATGTTAAAATAGCTACTTACTGGGTATATTAAATCCATGTTATGTCCTTTTGTCGGTATATTAAATCCATGTTATATCCTTTCACAAAGAAACCTGCCGGTCAAACCCAGAATATGCAAGGATTAGCCCAATATGGGCTAAACTAAATTTAATAGGCTTTAAATACTACAGATGGAGAAGCATGTTTGAGTCAAGGCAAGGTCCACAGCTCATTAATGAACAATCACAGATGGGTATATATGATCTAGAAACACAGGAGTGTAAACCAAAAATAAAACCCTAAGTCCCCCCCAACCGACTGAATAGATCCCTTCCTCTTGGCCAAAGGGTTTCCAGAGAAACCTGCAAAACTAAATTTCAGGCCATGATGGGAAGAGAATTCAGACAGTTTGTTATGCCCCTCTCCTTTGGGGTTTAGGCACAAATGACCAGCATTAACATTAATATAAAGATCATAACACTGATAAAAAGACTCTTTGTGGCAATAGGGTACCCAACTCCAATCTGACTCTGGTATAGCATTGCATGACATATAGCAGGCCCTGAGAAAAAGTTTTACCTCAAAATATATTTCTTTGACATATTTTGAAATGGCCCTCAAAGCTGTCTCTTCTGGGGGAAATTTGCATCTGTAGAGAATCTCCCTCATTTTCTGGGTCTTGCTTCTGTTATAGAAGAGATTTTGTGTCTGACACTTTTAAAGGTCTGAAAGGAGACATTTACCATCTATTTTCTCTGTAGCCTGCAACTTAGAGGCTTCATCTACATAACAAGAACCTTGGTTCCCACAACCCCCTTATCTTAGCTCAAGCACTCCTTTCTACTGACTTCTTAAATGTTTAGACAAAGCTTAATGCTTTCAACCAATTTCTAATCAGAAAATCTTTGCATCCTCCTATGACCTGTAAGTCCCTTCTTCAAGATATCCCACCTCTTTAGGCTGAACCAATGTATGTCTGCCATGTATTCGTTTCTGTATTTGCTTGAAACTCCTGCCTCCCTAAAATGTATAAAGCCAAACTGTACCTGTACCACCTCAGGCACAGTTTCTCAGGACCTCCTGAGACTATACCCCAGGCCACGGTCATTCATATTGGCTCAGAATAATCTCTTTAAACATTTTATAGAGTTTGGCTTTTCATCAATAGGGGGTTATTCCTGAGGAAACAGTCAGCCTGGTAGATTGGATAAAAGCCACAATGAAGTCTATTTATCCTGAGAAGACAGACTGCAAAATTTTCCCTATAAATGCCAAGTGGAACACCCCAGATGAAGCAGCTGACATGCTTCATATGCAAGCCATGTGGGGCTGGGTTTATGATGGCTGAGATATTCACCTGCTGGACATGTCCATCACCCAAGTTATAGGAAGTGTTGTGGCAAAGGGCACCCCTTTTGCAAGGGCACCGCATGTAATCTTACTGCTGCAAAACCAAAAGACAATTCAGGAAGCCTTATCAAATTTGCTGTCTTAGCTTTCTATCATGGGTCTAACAGATGCTAATAAAAACATTAGGTTTATTAACAAGACTGTGGAGAGGCAGAGGAGAGAGTCAAAGGATTCCTTCTGGGAAGGTAGAAATTTTTAAATGGAAATTGAAAGTATATAAGATGGAGTCCATATAGCCAAAGAGCAGCCATTCTAAATGGAAACCAATAATATTGGCCAAGCCCACACAATGTAGAGTAGAAGCTGGAGGAGAAATCTGTGTTGATGGTTGTTGTGGTGTGAGAGCAGAAGAAAAACACACTTTGAGTTGTTTTTCCTAACAGTAGTCTAATTTGATTCAGTCTTTTCTTTTATGGTTGGTGTTTACTGTATTCTGTTTAAGAAAATTTTCTCTATCCCAAGTCAAGAATTTCTGCAATGTTATCTTCTAGAAGCCTATTGTTTTGCCACATACAAATTATCAACCCACTTGGAAGTTATTTTGAGATATGGTCGGAGGAGGAATCAAACCGCACAGTTTTTCACATGGATACCTGCTATGGTTTTGATGTATCCCCCAAATTTCATGTATTTGATACATAATACGTAATCCTTAAAGCTCTATGTTGAGTGAAAGTAGGGCTTTTAGGAGGTAATTGGTATTTGATATGTCCCCACAATGGGACAGGTAGCTTTATAAGAAGAGAGAGACCCGAGCTGACATGCATGCTCTTGCCCCCTTGCCATGTGATGCCCGCTGCCAGCTTATGACACAGTAAGAAGGCCCCCACAAGATGCCAGCACCATGCTCTTGGAGTTCTTGGCCTCTGAACTATAAGCTAAATAAATGTCTATTCTTTATAGATGACCCAATCTGTGGTATTCAGTTTTAGCAGAAGACAATAGACTAAGTCAATATCCAACTGACCAGCAGGTCAGGTTACAGTAGAAAATCAGCCTGCTGCTCTATAGCACTTCCAGGAGTCTCTTGGAAGGTGTCAGATCCTCTCTGACTCTCAAGTGAGAGACAAGTGACTGATTCCTGTGTTTAAGAGAAAAGCAGACACTCATAACAAGAATCAGTTAAATGGGCAGAGTACATTTTCTTACATCGAAAACACAGGATCTAAGACTGAAAACCCTGGCACCTGTATGATGGCTAATTTTATGTTAACAACTTGACTGGCCTAAGGGATGCCCAGATAGCGGGTAAAAGGTTATTTCTGGGTGTGCATGTGAGAGTGTTTCTAGAAGAGATTAGCATCTGAATCAGTAGACTGAGAAAAGATCCACACTCACCCATGTGAATGAACATCAAGGGTGAACCCTCTCTTCCTCTCCTTGGTCCAGAACATTCATCCTCTGCTCTTGGACATCAGAGCTCCTGGTTCTCAGGCCTCCAAACTCAGGGACTTACACTCTCCTATCTCAGGCCTATGACCTTAGACTGGAAATGACACCATCAGCTCTCCTGGTTCTCGGGCTTTTGAACGCAGATTGAGTCACACCGTCAACTTTCCAGGGTCTCCAGCTTATAGATGGCATATCATTTGGACTTTCTGGCCTCCATAATTGTGTGAACCAGCTTCCACAATACCTCTTTTTCCCCCTCCCCAATTGCTTCTGTTCTCTAGAGAACTCTAACTAATACAAACTGTCAGCCATTTTGGTACTTGGCAAGGCTTCTTAAGGTCACCTCCAATGAAGTTCTAGTGATGTCTTCCTTTGATAAGCTTTATGTGATCTCAGTCAACAGCTTTTACCATGATTCTATCTATGGAGGTCAGCTGGTAGGTTACACTTAGAATAGAATGCTTTGACGCACATCATTGTTGGTGTACTTTGAAATGATGGACACAAAATAATCTGGCCCGCAAAGCCTTTGCCAAGGAGTGGCCATGGGGGAGTAACTAGAAATAGCACAGGCCTCCCTTGGATGAATTGTGTGGGAAGTGTCCTGGTCTTCATTCTGCAGTAGATGTCAGGCTCATAGCACTCTGGGAAGAATATCTGGCTACTCTAGTCAAGTTTCTGCATAAACCCTGACCAGTTTATGTTTTTTATAATTTAGTTTAAAAATGGTACTATCTTCTCTGATTCTAAATAATGTAAGTCATAAAGGCTTGACTATGTGTCAATAGTCAAGGGTAATCCAAGCTTAAACAGAAACCTTTAGAAAATGTTTAGAATTCTTTGCCAACAGACATTGTATCAACAATTGCACTTGAGCTTGCTTAAAAAGTGCACACACTTGTTAAAATGTATTCAGGTGACCAATACTTCACTTGTAAAAAAGCAACTGAAGTAATATGTATAATATCATCCTGGGGGAGGGAGTTGAGTTGCTCTCCTTGTCTTGATATGTTTTTCCACACTGAAATCTTGAAAAGCATTTGGTTCTTACAATACTGTTGAAAAGTGCTGAAAACTCAAGCACATTCCAAACATGCTAATCTTTGGGAGTCTTTTTGTGCTTGTGGGTGCTGAACTATGGGTTACATATATAATGTGAGAGAGAAAACCCTTGGTATAGCCAGCTAACTCTTTTGGGAGCAATGAAGATCGTCTGTACAGAAAGACACCCTGGTCAGACTTGAACAGTTCTGAATGTAAGTCCCAATCTTGGAGTAGGGGAACATCTGAAAGAGACGCTGGAGGATGTCAGTTGGTTATAAATTAGAAAAGTACTTGAGAACAGGAAATGACTAGAACCTATTCAGTTATTAGTTACAGTAGTAATATTTTGTAATAGTCACACTAGACCGTGATATAAGCACGATAAGAAATTTTAGATTCTTTGTTAGTGTCTTAGTCCATTTGGGCTGCTACAAGAGAATACTATAAATTGGGTGGCTTATCATCAATAACTTAAAACACAACAGATGCTGGAGGGGATGCGGTGAAAAGGAAACACTTCTACACTTGGTAAGGGTGCAAACTAGTACAGCCTCTGTGGAAAACAGTGTGGTGATTCCTAAAAGATCTAAAAATTGACCTCCCATACAACCCCTCAAACCCCCTTCTAGGAAAAAGGAACTCAAATGACTATGAAAAGGATACCTGCACACGCATGTTTATTGCAGCATTATTTACAATGGCAAAAACATGGAACCAACTGTGCTACCCATCGAAAGAGGACTGGATTTTTTAAAAACTGTGGTACGTATACATGATGGAATATTACACAGCTATAAAGAAGGACAAAACTATAAACTTCACAGCAACTTAGATGAACTTAGAGTCTATAATACTGAGTGATCTATTACAGAAACAAAGAACCAAGAATCACATGTTCTCATGCATGAGCGGACCTTGAACAACTATCATAATACTATAAGAAAGGGGTTGGCAGTAGTGGAAAACTGCCAGGGGAGGGGAGAGCCCACCTCATCAACAAGGGTGGCTGCATAAAGAATGTTTGTTTACCTAAACCTGAATTGTACCCTACATATTTAAAATAAACAATTTTTTAAAAAATTGGGTGGCTTATAAAAAACAGAATTTAATTTCTCAGTTCTGGAGATCAGGAAGTCCAAGATCAAGGTACAACCAGATTCAGTGATTGGTAAGGGCCAACTTCCTTGTTCATAGACCACCATCTTCTTACCGTGTCCTCACATGATAGAAGAGGTGAGAGAGCTCTTCAGGGTCTGTCTTATAAAGACACTAATCCTATTCATGAAGACTCTGCCCTCAAGACCTAATTGCCCACCAGAGGCCCCATCTCCTAATGCCTTCACAATGGAGGATGGGAATTCAAAATATGAATTTTGAGGGGACACAAATTTTCAGTCTATATCATTCCATCTCTGGGCCCCCACAATTCACATCTTTCTCACATGCAAACTATGTTCATTCCATTCCAATAACCCAACAGTCTTAACTCATTCCAGCATCCAATTTAAAGTCTAAAGTATCATCTAAATATTATCTAAATCAGATATGGGTGAGACTCAAAGTCTGATTCATCCTGAGGCAAATTGCTCTCCAGGTGTGAACTTATGAAACTAACATGTTATATGCTTTCAAAATAAAATGATAGGAAAGGCATAGAATGGACATTCCCATTCCAAAAGGAAGAAACCATAAAGAAGAAAGAGGTGACAGGTCTGAAGTAAGTCCACACTACAAGGCAAACTCCATGAGAGCTTAAGGTTTAGGTAGCCCTCTCTGGCTCAGTGTTCTATCCTCCCAGCCAGACTGGGACCCACAGGGCAGCCATCTGCCTCCACAGCTTTGAGGCCCTGCCCTGTGGTTGTCCTCTGACACTGGCCTTCCTTTAAAAGTTGGGTGGAAAGTAGTTGCATCCCTCAGGCTTGTGCACTATGCCTGGGGGGCAGAAACAGTGTCTCAGGGACACACCAAATTTCGCTGTCTTTATTTTCCATGGGCAGCCGCCAAGGCCCACACCACACTGGGTCTGTTGGAGTGGATGTACGATTTGTGATATTACATAATTTCTAGTAGTAGAAGAACCAAATTTTTAAATACTGGTTTTTAAAAATAATTTTATTCATTGACTATTTATGGCTACATTTACATACTTTTAAGTATTAGTGCAAGGAATAATAATCAGGAAATCTGAAAATTCCACTTAATTTAGCTTTTGCGGGGATTATAAAACTAAATTCAAAGACTCTCAGAAACTAAAATACCACATTTGCATTTTTATTTCTCACTGTGGTAAAATCAGGGGAAAGACTTATAGTCATCTTTTAACTAAAATTCACAATACAATTTATTTTATCAAAAGGTTTGCCGGGACAGAGACTATTATGGCACATGGATTAGCGTTTAATTTCCTTGTATTTACTTATTGTCCTACTTTGTATATTATTTGAGAGCTTTGCCTGTAAAACCCCTAACTGATAAAGACACATTGTTGCAAGACACCTGGGCCACAAATAAGGCAGGGCCTCTTCTGATAAAGGGTGGACACAGGCATGGTTAAATCGTTTTTACTTCTTTCTTTCCCCTTCCTCCCCAAACTCCAAATCACAGCAGACTCCAAAACAGCAGCTAATTTCAAAGTTAATTTGCTCCACTCAGCCCCACTTTTCTGTTACATGTGTTTAAAATGGATTCCTCAACTGGGAATGATCACACAAAATACAAATTCATACTCGGAACATGTTCTTCCTCCTGAACACAAGGATTCTCAGGGACCCACACAGATTTAGGACTCTGGCAAGATTCTTGGTCAAACAAAACCACCATCTAGAAGATAAGGTATCAGCAGTCAAGCCCAGGAAGTCCACAACACAGAGCTGGGCAGTCTTTCCATCTGGGAAGACACATCCTTGGTCTGAGTCACAGGGAAAGCGGAGCTAATAAAAATCCAGATACCGACTCAGCAGAAACCGACATGTTTCTCTCAGAATTAAAACATCTAAACCATTCCGAGGATATGCTGACTTAAGCGGTTGTGCGCAGGAGAGGATAGCAAGGTTCCCACCCACAGAGCAGCTTTGTGTACCGGTTCGAAAATACTCCGGTGTTCTTTTGAAGCAGAAGAGTGAAGCGTCCAGCCCTTTTCAAGATATTTGGGAGCCCCTCCAGGATGGATCAGCAACTGAGTTTGTTCCATTAGCATTTCAGAATCTGCAGGAAGTACATGCAACCACCAGGGGGAGGTGTGCACAGCTAACTCCTGGTCTTTCCAAACATCCAGAGTATCACAAGTCTTTCCAGGTGGATCAAGAACACTCACCAGGCCAGTACCTTGTTTCCCTTGACTTATGAAAGAGACGGGCCATCAGAATAAAATAAGGAGAAAACACCTTTGAGAAAACTAAAGCTAAGAAGTTGAAAACCAATGTCCGTAGACTGGGCATGGTGGCTCACACCTGTGACCCCAGCATTTGGGAGGCTGAGGTGGGAGGATCGCTTTAGGCCAGGAGCTTGAGACCAGCCTGGGCAACATGGCAAGGCCTCCGTCTCTACAAAGAAAAAAGAAAAACAACATCAGTGACATGTATACAAATTGTCATTTGCCAATCCCATTCTCCAGATAATTAAGCAAGGCCCAAATTGCTTTAGAAAAAGGGCACTCTGGAAAAGAAACGACAGAATGAGGGAGTTCCCAACAGGGGAAGTTAAATGCGCCAGGGCCACAAAGGGAAATCCCACAATCCACAGACTCTGTGAGGAAGCAGCTTGGCCATGCTACTTGACAGAGTGACTCAAGGGCTTCCTTATGTTTATTTTACAGACTTATAAAACCTTCTGAGCCTTGATTAGAAGTCTCAGTTCTGAAGAGTTTCTTAAAATCTTTATGTCTCCCAATTTTTGGCCTGGTGTGATTTTGCATATTATTGGGTTTGATCTGCATATTTATTTCATAACTCAGCAGGAAATTTGAAGCCATTAAACCAAAGTTAGGTTTTCTCTTTTCCCATCCAAAACAATTTGAAGAAAAGGCTTATATTTGAAAACAAGAGTCGTGTTTAAATTTGTATTAACAATCTAGTTTATTTTCCAAGGTTATTTATACAGAATTTGTTTTATTCTTGTTAAAATATGAAACTTACCTCTTACATAAAGATTTTAATATTAATTGAGTAATTTCTTTTTTTACTTGAAAGTCATTTTTTCTAAGTAGAAAACTGTTAAAAGATTCATCTCTTTTGAAGACTAATTTCTTTAGTCTATTTAAATGTATTAACATAAATTATAGAGTGCAATTCACAGCTCAAGTATCTTTGTAAACATGGTATTCTGTGATTTGGAAGGTTTTCTTTTATTTTTCTCTCAGCCTGGAGGACTTTTCATAAAGGACTGGTACATTTAAAGTATTGGAGGTGTGGCCTGATTTCTTAATTTTTTCCCCCTGGGAGACAATAAGTCCCTTTATCTTAGATTTATATAAGCTCTCAGTGGTTTCTTGAAACTAGTATGAATAGGAAATCCACTAGAGAGACACTTTAGCTACATTTTCTATAAAAAAAAAAAAAAGGCTACAAAGGAGGCCTAATTAATGCTGAAGGATCTCTGATATCAAACTCATTTCTTTGTCATCCATGGCATGTCCAGACCAATTCTCCAGAAACAAGCAAGCTGAAATATCTACTGGGGTTCACAACTCTCCTAGATTCCCCACCCCCAATCCCTCAATTCCTATCAATTCAAACCCAGTGCAGCTGGGCTTTCACATAGGGGAGAAAATCTCTCAATCAAACAACAGAAGACATTATTGAACCATCTGAAGATTGGGCACTAGCATTTTTCCCCCAAGGAAAAGAAAGAAACCATTCAGAAAAACACACGGCCACCTGAGCCTCCCTGAACTGTCATATACATATTTCTCTTCTAAGAGGCATGAGTTCCCTTTTTCTGGTACAAAACAACCTTCTCTGGTTCAGAGTTTTGCTTCTTGGAGCCTTTAGGGAAAATTCACTTAGCTGGGACTTAATTTGAACAGAAAGAAAACACCCTAGCTTCAAATCAGATAAAATTCTAACTTAGAAACTAGAAGCATCCATTCCAACAGACAAAAGCATAAAAGCTCTGCCAATCTGCTCTGGCTATTGGCAGGTTTGAAGATTATTTCCACCTGTATTCTGTGGCTTCATATCCAAAAGCTCTGAGGAAAACCCACAAGACTCTACTTCACAGCACTAGAAAGCAGAAAGTACAGTTTTTCACTTCCCAATACTGCAGAAATGCTTTTGGCTAGCTGCTCCCAGATGCCCTTGTCTGGAGGTGATTAGAAACTAATCTGAGACAGGCATGTGCTCTGTCAAGACCCAGATGGATTGCCATTGCCCAGGTTTCCTTCTAAAAAACAATCATGGAGCCGGGCTCAGTGGCTCAGCCTGTAATCCCGCGCCTTTGGGAGGCTGAGGTGAGTGGATTGCCTGAGCCCGTGGGTTCGAGACCCGCTTGGGCAGCGAGACCTCATCTCTACAATAAATCAAAAAATCAGCCTGGCGTGGTAGCGCATGCCTGTAATTCTGGCTACTTGGAAGGCTGAGACGGAAGGATCGCCGGAGCCCAGCAGTCGAGGCTGCGGTGGCCGGGAGTGGCCACTGCACTCCAGTCTGGGCGACAGAGTGAGACTCCAACTCAAAAAATAAAATAAAATAAAAATAAAAAAATAAAAACAATCAAGGAGTTGCCTGAAGGGGGATATACTTGGGAGGTGACTTCAGGATGTGAGAGTAAGAAACTGGCAGGGTGACCAGCTGTCTCTGCTGGGGACTAAGGGGCTTCCTAAAATGGGAGACTTTCAGTGCTAAAATCAGAGAAATCCCAAGCAAACTGGGATGCGTTGGTCACTACAGGAACTGGGGAGTTAGACCAGAGAAGGAGGAAGGCCAGTTCAAGGCTGGGCTAATGAGTTGGTTTGATCTTACGGGGCCATCTTCCTAGAGGGCACCTCAGAATTGTCCACCTGAAGGACAAAAGTGGGAAGCATTTATCCACTGGTTCTCATCTCCTCCTAGACACTTGTGGCCCCTTGGGGTGTTTATTACTCCCACACTTAGGGCTCCTGTGCATGAGAACCTGTCAGTTCCCACAGGCATTTTCCACTGAGGCTTCAGAGAAGACCTGGACAGAGAGTGAAAGACACACAGCACAGCTGTGGTACAACCTGCACAAATCTGGTTGCTGCAGCAATGGCTGGAATCAAAATTAAACTGACAGGGTGTGAGGGGGGCACAAGAAGTATCCAACACATGAAAGTTTATTGTGCTGCCCTCTGGTTGGCTCATATTAGTCTCAGCATGGGATCACCAACCTCTGCTCCTAGTTTCTCATTCGTTTATTAATTTAAATAAAATAAAACTCTCAGGTCAGGTGTGGTGGCTCACGCCTGTGATCCCAGCACTTTGGGAGGCCAAGGCAAGAGAATTTCCTGAGCTCAGGAGTTTGAGACCAGCCTGGGCAACATAGTGAGACCTTGTCTCTACAAAAAAATCAAAAAATCAGCTTGTCATGATGGCACACACCTGTAGTCCCAGCTATCTGGAAGGTTGAAGTGGGAGGATCATCTGAACGCTGGAGGGCGAGGCTGCAGTGAGCCGTGAGTATGCCACTGCACTCTAGCCTGGATGTCCAAGTGAGACCCCTACTGAAAAAAAACCCCAAAACTTTCAGTTTCTTTAGATAAGAAATCTAGTGGCGTCGTTTTATATCACCTTGTATATATAGAGGAAGATGCATGCCAGTGATCCCCTCCTGGCTAAAAAGAGAAAATTCGTAGGTGTTTGTACCTCCCTAAAACTGAGATGTCCATTAGAATGTGATCACCAGTGTAAATCATTATGAAGCAAGACAACCAACCAGAATCACAGACTTTTTTCAGGTTAGGGCTTACCATCACCAGACACAGTAAAGACCTCTGAAGCCCAGGTTTCTGGCAAAACTTGTTTTTGGAAGTTATATTTGCAAGGATTATTTACATGTATTTTCATTTCTATAGGCCTTTTAAACTTTTTATGGTGGAAAGAGTTTAGAAATAAACAAAAGTAGAGAGAAGAGTATAATAAACCCTCCGTTTGACCATTTTTTTCTATCCCCTTCAGTTAAGAAGTCATGCAGCAGCATGTAACAGAAAACCCAATCATATCATCTTAAACACATAAAAGCACTATCACTCTTAGATAATACAATGTCTACAGACATACAGTCCAGGGCTGGTATAGAATTGGATATCGTCTTCAAAAATTCAGTTTCTTATATTGTTTTGTTCCGCCACCTTAGAATGTGGTTGGTTGCAAGATGGCTGCTAAGCCTCCAGAAATCACATCCTTATTCCATAAAGGAAGAATGTGGAAGCATCAAAAAGACCAGATGATATGCCAACTGCCTCATGTTTCCTTTGAAAACCTTTCCCTGAAGCTCCATCTAGCAAATTTGACTTACACGCCTTTGGCTAGGATGGGATCACATGGTCTCTCCTTGCTGCAGGGGCTGTAGAAGGTAAGTCATTTTAGCTGGGGACAGAGCCATCCTGAGCTAAACCAGAGTCCTGTTAGTCAGGAAGAATGGGCCTTGCCTTTTGACAACTGCTTTTCTCTCTGCTTCAAATGCCCTTTCTTCCTTCGCCCACTTAGGTTATTCCTTTACTTAACAAATATTTATTTAACACTTCCTCTCTGCCAGTCCCAAGACCAGGCCCTGGGCCTCTAAAGACACATTAGAAGTAGTCTTTGCTGTGGGAGAGATCCTACTCCAAACTACAGCAGGAAGCCAATACCGATATCTAAACTTGATAAATCTGGAGTCACACAAAGACATTACTTAAAGATATAGAAAAAACCCCTTGAAGATATAAAACCAGAAATGGTTCAGAGGGGTTGGATGCCTCTGGAGACCAGACTGGGGTCAGGAAAGTGTAGAACTGGGGATTGTTGACACTATTATACATTATACAAGGTCTAGCAATTAAGTTTGCAAACTTGCCACCGTGTGCTTATGTTGGCAGCACTGTACAAAAACTAGGTAAAGTTTTGTAATCTTGGCATATCAGTGTCTCACAGCTGTGTTTGTATCAATGTGTGGCAGCATCTCGCTGAGTGGTGTTCATTATTGTTGTTGTATATGTCTTTGTGTGCCATCATGAGAACGTCGGAACTTGAATTAAAACAACAAGCAAACATTAAATTTCTTGTTAAACTTGGCAAGAGTGGAAGTGAAATCAGTGACCTGTTAGTCTAAGTTTATGGGGATAACACCATGAAGAAAACAGCAGTGTACAAATGGATTAAGCGTTCTTTGAGAGGAGAGAAAGTATCACTGATAAAGAGAGGTCAGGAGGGCTGGTATTGAGCAGAGCTGATGAAAACATTTCAAAAATTCATTCAAATGTGTGTCAAAATAATTGACTTACTGTGAGAAGCATAGCAGACCAAATAAACATCAATAGAGAAAAATCTGAACGGAAAATCTTGGCATGAGAAAGGTGTGTGCAAAAATGGTCACAAAGGTGCTCTTGCATCACCACAATGTACCAGCTCATGCAGCACTGTAGGGAGTTTTAAGCCAGTAAACAAATAACTGTATTGGAACACCTTCTTTACTCATCTTATCTGTTCCCCAGTGACTTTTTTCTTTACCCAAAGAAAGGAAATATTGAAAGGAAGACATTTTGATGACATTCAGGACATCAAGGGAAATACAACGAAGGCTCTGATGGCTATTCCAGAAAAAGAGTTTCAAAATTGCTTTGACAGGTGGACTAGACACTGGTGTTGCTACAACAGCTTCCTAAAGGGAGTACTTTAAAGGTGACCGTAGTGATATTCAGTCATGAGGTATGTAGCACATTTTCTAGGATCAGCTCACGAACTTAATTGTCAGACCTCATGCAGTTTTCTGTACTGCTTGGTGCTTTTTTTAAAAAACCATATGCCTACATAATTTTTATAACTATTTAAAATAATTCTAAAAAATAATATTGCAGTAAACATCTTTGTGCATAAGGAATTGTTGCCATTTTTGGTTCTGTTCCTGTGATACATTCTTAGAATTTCTGTGTTAAAGATTACTGACACAAATTTGTTTCCAAAAAGTGCAGGATTGTTGATGACTTAAAAGGAGTGGCATGTAAACCACCAAGTGCATAGCGGGCACCCAGTACGTATTCGTCAGAAACGAAGAAAAGAAATCACCCAGTCTTTTGTCCAGTTTCCAGCCCCTTCTCAAAGCTGTCATAAAGAAGTGCAGTTCTGGCCGACATCCCTCTGGGTCTCTTGCTAATACAAATAGTACTGCAGCGAGCAGCTTTGTGTCAATATCAATTCATGTTTTTGGCAGTGTGTATTTGGGATAGATTCCTAGAAATGGGTAAATGCATATGCCATTTGGCTGGATGCCATGTCCTCCTCCAAAGGGGTTGGAGCATTTTCCCCTTCCCCCAGCAATGTATGAACAGGCTTTCTCCTCACAGGCTTATGATTGTCCAACTAGGGAATTGACATTCATTTGGTGGGTGAGAAACAGTCTCTCAGTGTAGTTTGAATTTCCATTTCTCTCTCTCTCTCTCTCTCTCTCTCTGTGTGTGTGTGTGTGTGTGTGTGTGTGTGTGTGTGTGAGTGTGAGTGTGTCTATGTGTCTGTGTCTGTGTGTGTGTGTGTGTGTGTGTGTGTGTGTGTGTGTGTGGAGATGAGGGGATCTCACTCTCACTGTGTTGCCCAGGTTGGTCTTGAACTCCTGGGCTCAAGTAATCCTCCCACCTCGGTCTCCCAAAGTGCTGAGGTTAAAGGCATGAGCCACTGTGCCCAGCCTTTGAATTTCCATTTCTCTAACTGCCACTGCTTATTCTAAATTTCCTTCACCTATTGCCATCACTCCAGCCGGTCTCACTGCTTGCCAAGGAGTGACCAAGATCTTTATTCCCGAAGGCTCTGAGTCTTTGATTGCCTTGCCCTTGGCAGGCCACGGGAGTCTTGGTTGCCTACTCAGTGTTATTACAGAACACAGAAGCACCAAGATCCATCTCAGGGAATTTCCTGAGCTCCAGACATTCTGCTTTCCATCCCTGTCAAGTGTGCACAACCATGTCTCTTAATGAAAATCAGTGTTCATCACACCCCGCCAGCATGGTAAATCCATTTTTGCCTTCTGAATCACTGGGATGAAGATCCAGAAGTGGCCTTCAGGTCGTGTGCTGATGAAAGAGCTCACCTTTCCCTAAGATTTAGGCCTTCTAGCCAGCAGAGCATAGTGGCAGAAACACCAAGCAAAACTCCTGCAGGTGAGCCACTGGAAGTGATGGTAAAAGGGGACACTTCTCCTTCTAACCTTTGGTTCCTGGACCTCTGTATCCCAACTAAGGGAGACAGGGTGCTACATAACAGCCATCAGTTCAATACATATTCCACATCCTCCAGGACAGTGCCTTGACCCTGCAAGGCTCATGCCTTTGTTCAGCCTTTCAGACTAGGCAATTCCAAGTAAGATTCTATAGCAGGACACTAATACTGATGAATTCTGTGGGAATGTGTTTACTGCCCTGCTTGCTTCACCATAAAATGGAGCCCTCAGGATGAGGCAATATGAAGCAGGGCTCTGTCTCAGGAGATCAGGGACGTGGTCAGCTCTGCATTGGTGCTGGCAGAGGTACTGTAGGCAGGGAGGGCAAACCCATGTCCAGTAGTCCGGCTACTCGGAAGGCTGAGGTGGAAGGATCGCCGGAGCCCAGCAGGTCGAGGCTGCGGTGGCCGGGAGCGGCCACTGCACTCCAGTCTGGGCGACAGAGTGAGACTCCAACTCAAAAAAAAAAATAAGTTCCCACAAGAAAGAATCACTCCCTCTTCTAGGTTAGAAGGGGCCTGATATAATTAGCTTGTTTGATCTTCTCCAGGGAGGGAGCCACCTTGGGGACTCTGTTGCTGACCCGTTAGAGAATCAGCAGAGGCAGTAGCTATGCAGAGGCAGTAGAGGGAGCCATGCTGTTGGACCAGGGCATGGCCTCTGCCCTTGCCATTGTCACTACTCCATTCATGGGTCCATCCCTCAAGCACTGGAGTGGCTAAGGACAGAGGCGGACCAACATCTTCCAGAGAAGTCATCCTGTCCACCAGGCTGTTGAGCACTTCCTCTAAGGTGACTGCTTCCTAGTGATCATTGATGTGAGACACAAACTCCTCGGACTCGGTGCCCAACCCTGTAGGTCCACCCACGTACCTCTTCTGCAGTCTTCAGAGGGCCATCTTCCAGGGCCCTGCCCAGCCAGCCAGTGATTCACTACTGCTCAGAAGCAACGTGCAACTTTACTTTAGACCACTTCTCACTCCACAAAATACTTATAACCAACACACTGCTTTTTGCCCACTGGGAGGATTTTCCTTGTGTACTGCCTTTAGGGGCTCCTCCGACCCTCCTCCTGGGGTCGGTGAGCAGCAGTCATCCATTTTAAGCTCACACCAACCTACAGTAAGCGTACCTGTATATGAACCAGACTCAGACTTTTTTTGCTCCATCATCTGGTCATAGGGAAACCTCATAAGGCCATAAGTGTGAGCTTTAGGAGAGGCATTCGTGCAACAGATTATGTGACAGGTCTCTGAGCCACCTGCTTGTATAACTAATTTGTGCCTTCTTGATCTCCTTGGGCCTATATGTACCATTTCCGTTGGACGATGGATTGCTTCTGTGCCTGCCTGACCTTACCATGACTTGATGGATCTAACAATATCCAGCTTATAGAAGGCAGCTCCTGTCTCTAATTACTTGGTGTCTATCCCATGGGCAGTTTCTACTAGGGTCCAGTACTACATTGGAAACTGGTTTTTTTTTTTGGAGTCTCACTCTGTCACCCAGACTGGAGTGCAGTGGCTGCTCCCGGCCACCACAACCTCGACCCGCTGGGCTCTGGCGATCCTTCCGCCTCAGCCTTTCGAGTAGCCGGAATTACAGGTATGCGCTACCACGCCCGGCTGATTTTTTGATTTATTGTAGAGATGAGGTCTCACTGCCCAGGCAGGTCTCGAACCCGTGGGCTCAGGCAATCCACTCACCTCAGCCTCCCAAAGGTGCGGGATTACAGGCTGAGCCACCGAGCCCGGCTAGAAACTGTTTCTTAAAGGCATAGTTCTCTGATGCAGGAGTCACGACCTAGCTAGAGGTCTGTGCCATGCATCCCTTACTGGGGCTTGCCAGAGACTCCACCCAGCATGGAGACCGCTGACACTGGAGCCGAGTGGCAGAGCAGCTTGCACTGCAACCTGGTTCTAATGCAGAACTCTCTCTGCCTCTTGAAACTGTTAGACTTCCGGCCCTTGGTAAGTAAGTTGGGATAGTGTTCTCAGTGTGGCATATACAACCTCCAGAATCCAAAGGATCTGACAAACACATGTGTCTTGCTTAGTTGATGAGGAGTATAAGGTACAGCACATGTTCTCTACCTTAGAAGGATGGCCCATCGTGTCTCAGACTCCCTAAAGCCTCACCCATGTAGCAGACTCCTGAGTCTGAGGGTTAACCACCATCCTCTGGCACATATATGTCTTATTAAGACATTCCGAGTAACTGCATATTCCTGTCTACTGGGTCCTATTAGCATGATGTCACCAATGTAGTAAACCGGAGTGGTATTCTACAAAAGTCGAGTGGTCAAGATCTTAGCAGATTATATTGCAACGGAGAGCAGGTCTTGGGGCATGACTCTGAGTGAGCATTACTCTTCCCACATGCATGTGAACTGCTTCCAGTTCTCCTTACTAATGGGGATTGAAAAGAGCAGAGTTCGCTGGGCTCGGTGGCTCAGCCTGTAATCCCGTGCTTTGGGAGGCTGAGGTGAGTGGATTGCCTGAGCCCACGGGTTTGAGACCCGCCTGGGCAGAGACACCTCATCTCTACAATAAATCAAAAAATCAGCCGGGCGTGGTAGGACACGCCTGTAGTTCCAGCTACTTGGAAAGCTGAGGTGGAAGGATCACTGAAACCCACTAGGTCGAGGCTGTGGTGGCTGGGAGCGTGCCACTGCACTCCAGTCTGGGTGACAGAGTGAGACTCCAACTCAAAAAAGAAAAAAGAAAAAGAAAAGAAAAGAGCAGAGTTAGAACCAAGTGCCAGAAGCCGTATTGATCTAGTCTAGTAAGGATACTACCTCCAGCATAGGAGCTCCATTTCAGGCTACCTCTTGGATCATGTGGTTACTTCGTCATCCAACATAATCCAAATGGGTTTTGCAGACACTAATACTGATGAATTAAATGGGGGATATAATGGGGACCCCATCCCTGCATGCTTTATTATTTTTCTTTTCTTTTTTCTTTTTGTAGAGACAAGGTCCTGCTATGTTGCCCAGACTGATCTCAAACTCCGAGACTCAAGCAATCCTTCCACCTCAGCCTCCCAAAATGCTGAAATTACAGGTGTGAGCCACCATGCCCGACCTCCTTTATGTTTTTTGTTTTGTTTTTGAGTTGGAGACTCACTCTGTCATCCAGACTGGAATGCAGTGGCAAGATCACAGCTAGCGCAGCCTCTACCTGCTGGGCTGAGGAGATCCTTCTGCCTCAGTCTTCCAAGTAGTTGGAACTACAGGCACGCATCACCAGGCTTGGCTAGTTTTTTGATTTATTGTAGAGATGAGTCTCGCCAAGTTGCCCAGACTGGTCTCAAACCCCTGGGCTCAGACAATCCTCTCATCTCTGCCTCCCAAAGTGCTGGGATGAGGCGTGAACCACTGCACACAGCATCCTTTATGTTTTTAAGGGTGACATTAATTTTTGAGCCCAAACACATTTCTAACCTGCAGATTCAGGAGCTAAATAAATGGTTTTAGTTTTAAGCTACTGTTTTGGACATGATTTCATGCAGCAAAAGCTACATTGGATATGCAGGCTCGGGATTTATAGAAGAGAGATCTGAACAGGAAATGTGGATTGAGGAACCATAAGGTGGCAGTTGAAGTCAAGGGAATGAATGAGACCACCCTGGAAAATCATGTAAAGTAAAAACAGCTTGAGACTCCCAAACTCAACATTACTATGCTGAATAATGGCACCACCACCTACCCTAGCCTCCCAGCTGAGACCTGAGTTTTCCACAACACATATCATGTCTTTGGCAGTCTGGCTCTGTCAGACTCATCTGTCTCCCTCAGGCACCCCACACTCCAGCAAAGTGGAACTTTCTGATGCTCCCTAAATGCGTTAACCTCTCTTCCCACCTCCCTGCCATTGCCCATGCACCTTATTCCATCTGGAATGCTCTTCGCAGACCCTTCTTCATATACTTAACTGCCACTTCAATCTCGCATGTCACTACCTCTGAGTAGCCTTCCCTGGTCACCCTCACTGCAAATGAGCTCTTCCTCCTTCCACATCCTTCTGTGCCTAGTCCGCCATAGCACTCAGCACTGGGATGTTGCTTTATCTCTGCCAGTCCGTCCGTCCCGTCCTCCCCAATAGACTGAGGGGCACTGAAGGACAGAAACTATGCCTTTTAGGTCTGTAGGTATCTGTATTTACTCATAATCGAGAACTTAGAGTGTCTCCTTGGGAACAGATAAGGCAAAGCTGGATTCTGCTTAAGAATGGGAGATTTCAGCGTGATCCGTCTGTGTTAATGACAAGTCCGATTATTTTTTCTTCTCTTCCTTCTATAGAGCGTATAGCAATTGCTGTTGATGGACTAATGCAACACTCATTCTCAAACCATTTTTCCTTTGTCTCCTTAATTATAGAAGCTGAAAACCCACATAGTTGTTTGCTCAGGCTCTCCTGTATCTAGGCGTGGCCACATGACAAAACATGACCAATAATGTGAAACAGAAATTTGCTGCAGGTTTCTGGAAAAGCTTTAACTTCTCTGATCAAAAGGACACTCGGGGCTGGGTGCAGTGGCTCACACCTGTAATCCCAGCACTTTGGGAGGCCGAGAGAGAAGGATCACTTGAGACCAGGAGTTAGAGAGCAGCCTAGGCAATATAGCAAGACCTTGTCTCTAAAATATAATAATAATAATTTTTTTTTTCCTAAAAAAAAAAAAAAAAAAAGACACTTGGGCTGGCTTTCCCCTTTCTCCCATCTTCCTGCCTGGAATACAGACTCCAGGCCTGAGGTGTCATCAGGAGTCCTGTACCATGAGACAACCAACACCAAGAGTGGTCTGATCTCCGATGGCATCTCAAAAGCACTGCCCCAGCCGTGGGCTGCCTACCTCCAGACCTCTCCTTCTGTAAGTACCCTGATTTGTTTAAGCCTCTGCTTGTCAGGTATTTCATCGCAGAGTAGAAGTCATTCCTGGCTGAGACAGAACACACAGAGCAGCAGGAACTAATGCCAGAAAAGCATTCCAAGGTGAGGACATGCTGGAACCAGTGTTAAAGAGGAACCTACCAATTAATTAGTACATAGGGGTTTGTTTCACCTCAGCCCTTGGTGCTGTGGGGGAGGCTTGGAAACAAGAGATGCAGCTTCTGTTCTTAAAGTGTTTACAGTCAAGTGGGAAGGGGTCTGACGAAATAGCACAGTGAGCAGCTAGCAGTTAAGTGCTGGATTTTATAAAGCTCAAGGAAGTGCCTTAGATGGGGAAGGCTTCCTGGAGGATGAAAGGCTTGAACAAGGTTTTAGATGTTGACTAGTATTTGTTGACCTGTCATTAGCCCGACTGTGATCTCTGCCTGGAGAGGTAGATAAGCTGAAGGAGATACTGCCTGGTGAGCCCCCGCACACAGTAGAGGCTCCATGAGTGTAAATGCCCTTCTGATCCTCCGTACAAGGTGCTTTAAGAAAAGGTTTTCTCCTTCTCAGATTCATTTATTCAACAAATACCTTTAGGGCCTTTACCGCAGATGAGAGACTGTTTTAGGTGCTATGGATGCACCTCTGGACAGAACACACACAGCTGCTGACCTCAAAGGGCCTCCGTTCTAATGAGGGAGACAGGTGATCAGTAAAAAAACCCTTAATGCTGGAGGGGGCAGAATTAACGAACGAACTTCCTTTCTTTCAGGGCTCTGCCTTCACAGATGGACTACACTTCTGGGTCCTGTTGCCCAAGCGACTCATTAGACAACCCTGCTTCCTAGAGCACATGGGGAATAGTGATCTGGCAGGTATGCCAGCTGTGGGTGCCCCGTGCAGCCCCCACTCTTCAGGCCAGCCCTGCATCTCCTCAGCTTGCAAGGCTCTGCTGTTCCTACAGCCCCTCCAGGCTAATCATCCCATCACATAGGCCCCGTCTGCCTTTCCTCACCTCACAGGCAGCATATGCCAGTTTCGCCTAATACTACCCTCATTCTTTCTGATGTGTGGTACCATCTCCCAGACGGACACTCTGGCCACACCAGTTAGCTCCATTTCCAAGGCATCGTGCTGTTCTCTCATCTGAAGGGGTCCTTTCCTTCCTCCTCTACCTAGGGAATCCCTCCTCCTCAGACAAACCTGAGCTGATCACACAGTTGATCAATCAAAACTGGTATACTGTGAAGGGTGAAAGAGGGCACTATTAATAATCCATATCATCAGCCGGGCTCGGTGGGTCAGCCTGTAATCCCACGCCTTTGGGAGGCTGAGGTGAGTGGGTTGCCTGAGCGCCCGGGTTCGAGACCTGCCTGGGCAACCTGGCGAGACATCATCTCTACAGTAAATCAAAAGATCACTGGGCATGGTAGTGCATACCTGTAATTCCGGCTACTTGGAAGGCTGAGGTGGAAGGATAATCGGAGCCCAGCCGGTTGAGGCTGCGGTGGCCAGGAGTGGCCACTGCACTCTAGTCTGGGCGACAGAGTGGGACTTCGACTCAAAAAAAAAAAACAAATCATATCAGGTTAGGCACGGTGGCTCGCACCTATAATCCCAACACTTTGGGAGTTCAAGGCAGGAGGATTGCTCGAGCTCAGGAGTTTGAGACCAGCCTGGGCAACATCACAAGATCCTGACTCTAAACATAAATAGATAGATAGGTAGAGAGAGAGAGAGAATCACATCGGATGGCAGGCAAACCAAGACACAGGTTCTCTCATCCAGCGCCCAATTCTGATGTCTTATCCTCCAGAAAGCCTCTTCATCTGTTAGATCATCATTTCCCAAGTCATGTTCTGTGGAACATCTGGGAAGTCTTAGTTGGGACCTCACAAAAACAAACTGAAAATCTCACACTGAAATGATCTTGAGAAACTCTGAGTTAACCCAAAATGAACAGATTTCCTTACGGCAGGACCTCACCAAATGAACATGTATTGGCAAGAATATAGCCCATCATGTTTCCCAAATCCATGTAACCAGAGTCCTTTGTGCAGAGAGCAT
Source organism: Carlito syrichta (assembly GCF_000164805.1). NCBI lineage: Eukaryota > Metazoa > Chordata > Mammalia > Primates > Tarsiidae > Carlito > Carlito syrichta. The sequence goes on from NW_007256843.1 coordinate 27,147, forward strand.
CTCATGGAAGTAACACACTTTGAGAAATATTGTCCTAGACAGATGGAACTGTTCCTTGAGTTTATAATCATCTTTGTCCTGGTGTTTAGTATTAAGGTATGAACACAGGATGGAGATGGGCTCAATCCAGCTCTGCCTCTTTCCAGCATTTTGCATCAGGATGCTTTTGGCTGCAAGTAACAGATATCCATAGGTTTTTTTTTTTTTTTTTTTGAGTTGGAGTCTCACTCGGTCACCCAGACTGGAGTGCAGTGGCCGCTCCCGGCCACCACAGCCTCGCCTGCTGGGTTCCAGCGATTCTTCCGCCTCAGCCTTCCGAGTAGCCGGAATTACAGGCATGCGCTACCACGCCCAGCTGATTTTTTGATTTATTGTAGAAATGAGGTCTCGCTGCCCAGGCGGGTCTCGAACCCGCGGGCTCAGGCAATCCACTCACCTCAGCCTTCCAAAGGCGCGGGATTACAGGCTGAGCCACCGAGCCCAGCATCCATAGGTATTATGGGTTATTCCTTGTTAACTAATAAGCAATAAAACCAACACTGCAGTGCAGCAAACACAGGAGAAGTAAGTCTTTTTAATCAGGGTCTTAGGAACTGCAATTCAGGAGACATAAATTTAACAAGCAGTTAAATCATGTTCCATCCAGGTGAGGTTAGACAGGGGCTTATAAAGGTTTACTGTTTAAGTCTGCACAAGGGAAAGAATTTGGCACAGTTCATGTTGATGGTGACTGACTGACAGTTTAGAAAGTGTCTAGGCAATGATTAGTTTAATTTGGCACCACTGTTTCCCCAGGAGATTTATAATCAGGCCCAGCATAAACAGTTTAAATCAAATGCAGCTGCTTCTTCAGGAGGTTGATGATTTGGCCCAGTTGAACAGGTCAAATTCCATCTGAGAGTGTACGTGACTGAGACTCAACTCCTTATGTCCTCCTGACTCCTTTTTAGAGACCTCTGACATGACCGTCTCCATTTTGAATTTCTTTTCATACTCTTGTAACAAGAACTCTTCAGCATAGGGCTTCCAGCACAGAATTGTCCTCAAGGACCCAGATGTTTTCCATTTTCTCACCCTGCCATCTTCAGTATGCTGCATCTTTTCTCTTGTGGACACAGGATGGCTAAGCCTAACACACAGAAACAAAGACATCCAGTCAAGAAGGGCATTTCCTTTCATGTGTACCTTTTCCATTTATTCTTAGCAAGAAAAATGTTTTCCAGAAGCTACCACCACCACCACCCACACACACCTACAGAAGTCTTCTCTGGTCTCAGTGACTAGTAGGGTGACCAACCATTCCAGTTCACCTGGGAATGAGGGGTTTCTTGGGATGCAGCATTACTAGTATTAAAACCAGGACATTTCTGGGCAAGCTTGAGCAAGATGGTAACCAGGTAGGAATGGACCACGTGACTACCTAAGTTGTGGTATTACCATGATTGGTTTACACGATCAGGATTTATACCCCAAGGCTAAAAAGAGGGCTGGCTTTCCTAAATGTGGAATGATGAAGACCCAAACAAAACCTGCTTTCTTACAGTGAGGAAGAGGGGTAAAAGTTGTTAGGGATGTAATCAACAGGGCTGCCGTCTCTGTAAAAATTCTCTCCTCATGCTGTTGTGAAGATTAGATAACACATGACAGTACCTCACAGAGAGAACATTCATAGCATCTTTTTATTGAGCACTTACTGTTTGCAATGCACTATGCTAAAAGCATCACATGCACTAAAGGCAATCCATGTGTTTTGTAACTACATCCATTTAAAAATTCCATTTTACAGATGTTTCTGAGACATTAACTGATTCACCCAAGGCCATAAAACCAGGAGGTGGTGGAGCCAGGTCTCAAAACAAAGTCTGTCTGACACACCATGATCCTCCCCCCCCACTTTTTTTTAAAGTAAGGATCTCACTCTGTCACCCAGACTGGAGTGCAGTGGCACAATCAGGGTTCACCACAGCCTCAACCTTCTGATCCTTCTGCCTCAACCTCCCAACTAGCTGGGACTACAAGCACATGCCACCACACCTGGTTGATTTTTTTTTTTTTTGAGTTGGAG
>NW_007256843.1:29231-57393 GCF_000164805.1 Carlito syrichta
CGAACCCGCGGGCTCAGGCAATCCACTCACTTCAGCCTCCCAAAGTGCTGGGATTACAGGTTGAGCCACCGAGCCCGGCTGCCGGCTGATTTTTTTAAAAACTTTTTTTTGTAGTGACAAGATCTCACTATGTTGCCTAGTCTGGTCTTGAACTCCTGGGTTCCAGCAATCCTCCCACCTTCACTTCCAACAGTGCTTGGATTATAGGCGTGAGCCACGGTGCCCAGCTCCTCTTTAAAAAAAAATAATTAATTTTACCTTATCACACTCTAATTATTTTAAATATAGTATACCCAACATGATGTATAGGGCAGTTCCCAGTTGCTCTGAATACATTGTACTCCTCAACAGGGCAAATTGCCTGAAATTGAGGGATACTTGTTCACTTTTTAAAAGAATATTACATATAAGAAGCACATGTGAAAAAAGATACAGGCACTACTAAGGTAATCTGTTTACATTTTTGTACATTATTCTTTGTAAAATATCTCATCATAGTACCTCACATATATGGGCCTTGTGCCCAGAGTCAAAGCACATTTTCCTCATGGAAAAATACCCCAGCCAAGTTTCCATCTTCTTCCAAATTACAATGGCTTTTAGTCACATGAGCAAAAGGATCGGGAGATCCTTTTTTTTGAGTTGGAGTCTCACTCTGTCGCCCAGATTGGAGTGCAGTGGCCGCTCCTGGCCACCGCAGCCTTGACCTGCTGGGCTCCGGCGATCCTTCCGCCTCAGCCTTCCACGTAGTTGGAACTACAGGCGCACACTACCACGCCTGGCTAATTTTTTGATTTATTGTAGAGATGAGGTCTCGCCTGCCCAGGCAGGTCTCGAACCCGCGGGCTCAGGCAATCCACTCACCTCAGCCTCCCAAAGGCGCAGGATTACAGGCTGAGCCACCGAGCTCGGCTCCAGTTTTGCCTTTAATGGTAAGAATGCTGATCTCACCAAAGTAGCTGCCATCATTCAATGCCACAAACTGAGTGATTCTACATCTGCCACCATAGTGAGTTTCCCTCCCTTGAGGATGTACCTCTCTTGTCCAGTATCTCTTTTCTTACAAATGTAGTCTCCAGGACCATAGACTTGGAATTCAATTCCACCAACAGAGTAGCTTCATAGTCAGCAAAAGATGTACTTTATAAATGTGTCTAAGTGACTGTTGCCAGCAATGTCTGCTTAGCTTGTTAGGTAGCTACTTCAAGACTTCTTTCTTGCCAACTGATTTTTGTTAACCCACATGTAGTCAAACCATTTATTAGCCCTCTTTTCCATAGTTTTGCCTACATTTTGAAAATTCCTATACTGCCTAATAGCATCAATTCTGGCTTAACAGTCTACTCTGGCTGCATTCGTGTTGGAGGTCGTAGAAACTGTTATCAACAAGGGTAGCAAAAATTAACAGTTGATTTTCAAAATCAACCATACCAAGACGTACTCAGAATCCCTTACAGGAGGTGGTGTTTCACCAAAGTCAGTGTAGACCAGTAAAGGCTGTATACATATTTTTGAGTCAAATGGCCAAATTCAGGATTTTCAGCATCAGGACAAACCCATGTATCAATTCCAAATCCAATTGCTCTGGAATTTGAATAGTACACATGTTAATTTCGATGAACAATGATGATGATCTCAAACAAGGTTGGAGATCCTGAAGATGTTTGGATAGTGTGATGGTTAATATTAGGTGTCAACTGGACTAATTTGAGGGATGCCTAGATGGCTGGTGAAGCGCTATTGCTGAAGGCATCTATGAAAGTTTTTCCAAGAGATTGACATGTGGGTCAGTGGACTGGAAGAGGAAGACCCGCCCACCCATGTGGGTGGGCTCCATCCCATTGGCTGTCAGCGTGGTTACCATAAGTAGCTTGCTGAATTTCCTCCCACCCTCTCCCTTCCCTGTTGGGATTTTGCCCTTGAACATCAGATTCCAGTTTCTTTGTCCTTTGGACTCTGGGACTTACAACAGCAGTCTCCCAGAGGCTCTTGGGCCTTCTGCCTCAGACAGAAGGTTGCACTGTTGGCCTCCCTGGTTTTGGAGCTTTCAGACTTGGACTGAGCTTCTCATTGCAGACGGTCAATTGTGGGACTTCAACTTACAATTGCATGAACCAATCCTAGCTAACAAATTCCCTTTTATATGTGCATATAGGCTAGTGGTTCTGTCTTTCTGGAAAATCCTGCCTCATACAAGTAGTTAGTCCTTGTTTCTGTTCTCTGGGAGAACTCAAACATAGGAGAGATCATTAACAGTCTGTTTGATTTAATTTCTGAATAGTTACATCCCAAGCTTAAAATATAGCAGATCAGTTGGTACCACTGATAGAACATCAAGTTTAAATTGCAAGTTTGTGCCTTCTGATCAAAGATGAATAAAATAGAGAAAAAAACTGTAAGTTTGATTTATATTTTTCCATGTGTTGTAGCTCTTTCTTCAGTCCTTGTTCTAGGTAAGCTGTCCTGTTTGTACCAATGCCACTGCTCATACAGATATGCAGAGAAGATAGACTACATCTGATAAGTAATAAAAAATGAGCCAGTATTCTGAGTAATTAGACTGAAGTTCATCAAAACATGACCTTGAAGTAACCGTGACCCAGTTGTACATTACAAGTAAAGTTGGTGCCAAATAGCCCGTTGTAATGTGTGTTTCCTGAGGTATCAATAACCAAAGCTTCTTTCTTCTCTGTTTACCAGTTTATTTCAAAGGATAAAAGTTAGAGCCACCAAATGGAAGAGATGAATAAGGTAAGGTGTGTGGGAAGGGGAATGGAACACCACACCCTCCAACTGTGCCACCCTCTCAGCACCTCCCTGTGCCCACCGGCCCAAAAGGTCAACCACGGTGCCCTCTTAACCTCTCCACCCCACTGCCTCCCACAATTGTGCATCAAATACTCACCTCTTTCCTTTTAATCTCCAGCACCTGGTACAAGGTGCTGCCAATAGTAAGCATTCCTTAAATGTTTTAAAAATGAGTGTATGGTCACGACTGATGTTCCTACAACCATTATGGTTTATGAAGGACCCCTGCCAGAACTCAGGATTTTCTCCACCAGATCTGGTTCTCTTGCAGGAATTCTTCTCCCAGCAGATGGCACCAACATCTATCCAGTTGCACACGCCAGCAAACCGAGTCACCAACTTTTCTCTCCAGCCCACCACCAAGAGCATCTCTCAGATCTGTGTGTTTCTCTCTATCCTGCATGACCTCACTTCAAGGCACTCTCGTGTTCTTACTGGACTGCTGCAAGAGCCTCCCGTCTGGTCTGTCCACAGCACCAAACCCATTCCCCCCCGACTCTCCACGCTGCAGCTGTAGTGGTGGTTTCAGGTTCTGACCAGGTCCCCAGCCTACTTAACACCGTTAATGTTCATTCCTTTTGGGATAAAGCCCCACACTCCTTAACACAGCTGGCCTCTGCCTGCCTGCCTCCCTTACCTCATCTTATACACAGTCCTTTCCTTTCATATTGCCCAGTCACCCCCCACCACACATCTTTCTTCAGTCCGTCCGTCTCACCGAGTTTTCTCCTGCCTCAAGATCTCTGCACAAATGGCTCTCTTCCCTCTTTGCCTTTTATGCCTCGGGACTTAGCCCAGGCATCTCTCCCTCTACTGAGACCCCTCTGACCACCATGACCACATCGAATCCCCCAACACAGATTCTGTGGCACCATCTACTTTAATGGCCCAGTTGCAGTTTTGCATTTGCTCTGGATTTATTTGATTTGTGTCTGTTCCTCTGCTAATCCGGGAGCTTGCTGTCCAGTTTTGTTTACCTCTGTTTACCGCCTTTTCAATGCCCAGTCAGGGACAGCACAAAGTATTTTTGTTGTTGTTGTTGTTGTTGTTGTTTTGAGCTGGAGTCTCACTCTGTCACCTAGACTGGAGTGCAGTGGCTGCTCCCGGTCACCGCAGCCTCGACCTGCTGGGCTACGGCGATCCTTCCGCCTCAGCCTTCCAAGTAGCTGGAAGTACAAGCACAGGCTACCATGCCCAGTTAATTTTTTTTTTTTTTTTGGTTTATTGTAGAGATGAGGTCTCGCCTGCCCATGTGGGTCTCGAACCCGCGGGCTCAGGCAATCCACTCACTTCAGCCTTCCAAAGGCGCGGGATTACAGGCTGAGCCACCGAGCCCGGCTCAAAGTATGTTTTTAATAAACATCCTCTTCAAAAAATGTATGTCTTCAATAGATATGTGTTGAGTTAATTAATCAACATTTCACTGGTGTTATTGTGAGCTTGCTCAGGGCAGGATCTCTGCCTTTTGTTGTTGTTTAGGCAGGGTCTTACTTTGTTGCTCAGGATGGAGTGCAGTGGCACGATCATGGCTCACTGCAACCTCAACCTCCTGGGCTCAGGCGATCCTTCTGCCTCAGCTTCCCTAGTAACTGAGACTACAGGTGCATGCCACCATGCCTGGATAATTTTTTGATTTTTTTTGTAGACATGAGGTCTTGCTATGTTGTCCAGGCTGGTGTCTAACTATTGGGCCCAAGCAATCCCCATGCCTCAGCCTCCCAAAGTGCTGGAATTACAAGTGTGAGCCACCATGCCCAGCCAAAGATCTCTGCCTTAACGTTCTCTTCCCCTCCCCCAGCAGTGGGCACAGGACTGGGCACAGGGAGATGTGTGATGAGCACTCTGTGAGGGACAGGTTACTGCACAGTTGACAGGGATGGGAGTGCTTTTTGGAGACAACTTGTGAGGCAGGAGGCCCCAACCCCCAGGCCACCGACAGGTACTGGTTCGTAGCCTGTTAGGATCTGGGACACACAGCAGGAGGTGAGTGGCAGGCAATGAGCAAAGTCTCCTCTGTATTTACAGTCGCTCCCCATCGATCACATTACCGTCTGAGCTCTGCCTTCTGTCAGATCAGCAGCTGCATTAGATTCTCGTAGGAGCACAAACCCTATTGTGAACCGCGCATGTAGGCATCTAGGTTGCGTCCTTCTCGAGAATCTCGTGCCCGATGATCTGGGGTGGAGCTGAGGCGGCGATGCTAGTGCTGGGGAGTGGCTGCACATACAGATTAATATTAGCAGTGAGGTTTGGTTGCACAGAGACCATCATATATTAATTGCTTGCAGATTCGTATTAAAACCCTATCCGCGAGTGGCAAGTGAGTTGATGTACTTTAATTGTACAGCTGCCTGTGGTGGCAGGCTTTAAGTCAGAATCCGACACGCGCATGGCCTGCCCATTATTTTATTTTCCACTTCCATCCTCGCCTCTTTTTGTTTTATGGTGAGTTTTAGAATTATTTCATTATATATTACAATGTAATCATAAATAGAAATAAAGTACATAATAAATGTTATGCACTTGAATCATCCCAGAACCACTCCCACTGGTCCATGGAGAAATTGTCTTCCATGAAACCAGTCTCTGATGCCAAAAAGGCTGGGGACTGCTGCCGCAAGGGAAGGAAGCAAGCAGGACAGGAAACGTGAAAGAGCTGAGAAGGGATGTGGTCTAAGATGGTAGCAGCCTTGGCCTGATGGCGGAAGGAGGAGCTAGAATATAAACCAGAGATTGCACGGAGGAGTCACACACCTCGTAGCAAGGGGCCAGGTTTTTGTGTATATGGCCCAGATGGTCCTCGGTGATTGGGCCATCCTGCTAACGGCCCCAAGGTTTGACCAAGCTGGAAAATGATGGTCATTGACTAAGTCTCTTATTTCCTCCAATCCTTCTGTGCCCTGTGACCTGAGGGATCTCTACCCTGACCTCTCCCCCACTGTATTAGTTTCCTAGGGCTGCCATAACAAAGTGCCACAAACTGAGTGACTTCTAACAACAGAAACTTATTGTCTCACAGTTCTAGAGGCTGAAAGTCTGAAGTTACAGGTTGTCAGGGCCATACTTTCTGAAGGCTCTAGAGATTATTCCTTGCCTCCTCCAACTTCTGGTGGTTGCTAGCAATCCTTGGTGTTCCGTGGCTCAGGGCAGTGTAACTGCAGTTTCTGCCCCCATTGTCATGTTGCCTTCTTCCTGTGTGTCTCTGTGAAATTTCTCACTTCTTATAAGTCTTCTTATGCCAGCCATTGGATTAGAACCTACCATAATCCAGCATGACCTAATCTTCATTTGATCACATCTGCAAAGGCCCCATTTCCAAAGACACTATTGCACATTCATAGATACTGGAGTTAAGACTAGAACATACCTGGATATTAGGAGACACAGTTCAGCTCACAACATCCACTAACACCGAGTGCCACAGTTACCTGCTTTGAACCCAAGTCTCTTCGACCCTTTTCTGTGTCTGAGCTATAACTTTCTTCCTGGGACTTCCCTTCTAATCCCTCAGTCTTTGCTTGAAGATGAAGTTATGCTCCCTCGTTTCTGGAAATGCACCTTTAAGGAGTCTTACATTTCAGACAGCTGCAACTTTGACAGGGGCCAAAGTCTCTCATGCCTTTCCTCATTTAATCCTCACAACAGCCTCAAGAAGGCTTATTATTTTTCCCATTTTACAGATGAAGAAATCGAGGCATGAAATGCCTTATACAAAGCCACACAGCTAGGAAATGATAGAGCATGGACTTAAACCAGGTCTGCCTGACCCTGGAGGCCATGCTCTTAACCATAGCACCTCACTGCCCAAATGCTTCCTTTAGCAGGTATCTGCCAGCCTTCAGGAGGGTTCATCTAGCAACTTAGAAGAAAGTTATGAAAAAACAAATACTGAAGAATAAGAGAACACAAAATTGGGGACCTATGTTTTGGTCACTATGAGGGTCCAGGGATAAGGAGATCACACAAAGAGATGAAAATAGATGCTTACAGGCAGTCTGGGGTGACATTTCTTTAAGGACCAATTTTCCATTGGTGATATTTTAAAATTGACTTGATGGCAATATACTAAAACATTTGATTATTTTTCTCTGTCCTATTTTTATATGCTCCACTCTGAGTAAATGTCATTTTGCATCCTAGAGCCTGCCAGTGTCCTGAAAGCCTGTTTGTTTTGATCCATGTTCAGTGCTGGTCACGCAAGCATGATTCCACTGTGAACATGATTTCTTTTGATGGGAGACTTGACTGTTCGTCATGCAAGCATGGTTTCACTGAGCAGACTATTTTCTTCTGTTGAATAAGATGAGTCTTGCATGGCTGTGATCACCACTGAGATACTCCTGAAGATATGCAGGCCAGCCCCAAGCTCCTGAGATTGGATCGCTCAGATTGGATTTTTAATAATAATGACTAACACTTCATTTAAGCATTTGGTGAATTTTTGCTGAGTGCATACTCTTAGACTCCATGTTGGGTGCTAAGGACATAGAAATAAACTATACTTAATCTCTCCCCTCAAGGAACTCAGATCTTTTCTGGAGGAGACAAACAATTACAACCAATGGGATAAGTGCTTCAAGAAAGCTGCACCAGTCTGGGACCTAGCTGTGTATTCTATGCAAGTTTAATTGGAAGGAGAAGAGAATCAGGCTTAGAGCTACACAGCCAAAGACAACAGAACCAGGGTCAACGCAGTCAGCCCAAATGCTCAACTACACCATGGGAATTTTCTAGTGGAAATGACAGCAGCATCCTGCTACCTGTAACTTGGCACCTATGTAAGATGCTGGATATTAGAAACTCCTCCATGGATATCCCTGAAATACTCAAATGCCTCTGTCACAGTTGCTTTCCACATTAGTCTATCTACCTGCATGCAGTCATCAGTGCCTGTGATGTACTATTACCTCTATGTTGTAGCAGGAGTGCCTTGGAGGAACTCAGGTCACACGTGAAACACAAGCTGTATTAGAGTTGAGGAAATGTAATTTTGGTTTTCTAGCCTCGGTAACCCACAGGAAAGGAACAAAAATTGGTGAGAATGGTGACTCAGACCAGGTCTAAGGGTACTTCCCCTTTGGTTCAGGTTCACCACTGAAATAGCAAATAAACTGGTAGAGGTAGAGATAAGAATATGAAAGTAGCTCCCTTATGTCTCCCTAATTCCTCAGACAAGTGCACATGGAGCTGAATGATTAAAGCAGAGTAGAAATCCGCCAGGGCAGCTTACCCTTGCTACCCACCAGCTACCCTTTATTCTCTTGGGCTAGGGGAAGGGACCACAGACCACATCAGCACTCAGGGATCTACTTACTGTCATGAGGTGGATTCCTGAGGCCAGTGACAACTTCTTTGCCCCTCTCTCTTCTGAATCATTAAGCCTATCATAATCTGGCCTTGGCCCACCACAGACAGAAATACAGGTTTAGAGTGATCAATATCAACTGTGATGGGATCCCAACACTGAAGGCTAAAAGTGGGGTTGGAAGAAAGGGAACTTCTATATTAAAGCTTCTGGGGTTTTTCATTTTATATTCTTTTCTTTTGTTTTATATACACTATGGAAACAGAAGCAGAATTTACCTTTGGGAACAGATTGATCAATTGTTTTGGGAAAAGTATTTTAAGAGACATTTTGATTATTCAATGGTAAATTCAAAATCTATTCTAACGTGGAGAACTTTTAAACAATGAAATGCTAAAATGTTCTGCATTAAACTGTAAGTGTTGACTGAGAATCATACCTTAAACTAGAGAGGCAGAGGAAAATAGTTTTCTTCTCACCAGGCATCAGACAAGAAGATAGAAAAAAGCCCTGACTCCCTGGTAGGAACATATCCTTGGTGATAGATCAGGAGCTAAGAAGACAGATCACCACTGGGGACCTTTCTCTTCCAAGGAGGAGAGTTAAGTTTGAACCCTAAGGACAAGAATATAATGGTTAATTTAAAATATTTTCCTCATCTATGGACTATTATGCCTCCTCTGTTATCCCAAGATTTCAGTAGAACTCTCTTATTATGTTTTGGGAATTATGGGAAATGCACTCATCTATACTTGATGAAGATTAGATCAAGGAAAAGAAAAATCATCACAGATTCAGAAATACTATTTGCAAACCACAAAAAGAAAAAGAAATGCTATGAATCTTAAACAGGATAAATACAAAGAAAACCACAACCATAGCACATTGTAATGAAACTGCTGAAAACCAAAAACAAAGATAACATCTTAAAAGCAGTCAGAGAAAGAGATGCATTACTTTCAAAGAGGCAATAATAAGACTGATAGCTGACTTCTCATCAGAAACAGTGGAGGTCCAAAGAGAATAGAATGTTATCTTTAAAGTGGAAAAAGAAAATATTTCCTATTCGAGAATTCAATAGCAGCAAAAATATCCTTCAAGAATAAGGAAACAAAGACATTTTAAAACTAACAGAAATACAGCCGGGCTCGGTGGCTCAGTCTGTAATCCTGTGCCTTTGGGAGGCTGAGGTGAGTGGATTGCCTGAGCCCGCGGGTTCGAGACCCACCTGGGCAACTTGGCGAGACCTCATCTCTACAATAAATCAAAATTAGCCGGGCGTGGTAGCGTGCGCCTGTAGTTCCAGTTACTTAGAAGGCTGAGGCAGAAGAATCGCCGGAGCCCAGCAGGTCGAGGCTGCGGTGGCCAGGAGCGGCCACTGTACTCCAGTCTGGGTGACAGAGTGAGACTCCAACTCAAACAAACAAACAAACAAAACAAAAAACCAAAAAAACCGAACAGAAACAAAAGAATTCATCAGTAAAAGACCTGTACTAAAGTAAATACTAAAATGGTATTTTTTAGGTAGAAAGTAATGAACCCAGATGGAAGCTTGAAGATGTACATTAACAGTAGAAATAGATAAATAAATTCTAATATATTCATACAATGGAGCATCATTCTTAAGAGCCAAAAACTTAATATCCAAACATCTACTAGGATTCAAACATGGAATACTATATAGCAAGTAAAAATTAATAAAATAGACACTGTCCTATCCAAGATGGAGTAATAAAGACTGGACTTACTCTCCTGTATAAAATAATAATTTTTAAAAAGGACAAAATATCGAGACCCGCGGGTTCGAGACCCGCCTGGGCAGCGAGACCTCATCTCTACAATAAATTAAAAAATCAGCCGGGTGTGGTGGCGCATGCCTGTAGTTCCGGCTACTTGGAAGGCTGAGGCGGAAGGATTGCCGGAGCCCAGCAGGTCGAGGCTGTGGTGACCGGGAGTGGCCACTGCACTCCAGTCTGGGCGACAGAGTGAGACTCCAACTCAAAAAAAAAGGACAAAATGTATGAAATTAAGGTTTTTAAGGCATTGAATATCAGGCAATGAATGTGATTCCTGAGAAGTAGGAAACAGATGTCATGAGCCCCACAATTGTTCAACTTATTTTTTGGAGAGAGTTTCCATGTCGTGGCACCAGGAGAGGGAACACAGGAGAAGCCCAGAAGTCTCCCTGAGTTGAGGAGATGGAGTTATGAGTCTGAGGAGGGCTCAGGCTGAAAGTCACAGGACAGAGAATCAAAGCTGCATCCACAGAGAGTTCTGGAGATTTTCATAGGATACCCTTCTTTCTTCAGTTGAGTTTTTATCAATGCATGCATTTGAGTCCTGACTCTTCCACTTTCTGTCAAGCAATATGCCTGTTTTAAGCACCTACTATGTGTCAAACTCTGAGTAGGAATGTGGGAAACCAGCATGGCAGCACATCTGTTCTTCAGGGGCTCCCAGACTAACTGGGGAGATAAACCAGGTGTCCCTAAAAGGCACGCATTGCCCAGGTAGTCTAAGCTGAGAGCCAGATGGATGGTTCAGTGGCAGGTGGGAAGAGAAAAGAGGGTCAGCTGCTGTAACCTGTGCCAGGCAGGTACAGGGGCATAATCTGCAGGGTGAGCCTGGGGTGGGGCCTGAGGTTGGTGATTCAAGGGACCAGAAACTGCCATCCCTGGGACAGGGTAGGGGATCTTGGAGTCAGGAAATGTGAGCTGGTACTCATCTGCCTCTGGATCTCTGTGTGATCTTAGAAGTCCCTGCCCCTTTCTGACCCTGGGGATGCTCTCTAAGCTCACTTTGCTCTGAGGGAGGAGGGAGAGTCCTGCCAGCTGAGCTTCTGGGCCTGTTTTCCTTGCCTACAAAGGGAACGATAACTTCTGCCCATCCTTGGGAAAACCTTCCACTTAAGAGACTGTTCTTTCCTTCAGCCACTGCCAAGAGGAGATGAGAAAGTCCCTGGCAGTCAATGTGGCTCCTTCCTGGTCCTCACCTGGCTGCAGGTGCCGCAGATACCTTCCCCTCTGCATGTCCTTCCAGGCTGAGGACCACTCACCCTAGCCTCGGGAGCTGTTACAGGGTGGAAACTGGACATAGACTTCAGGTCAGGGGATGAACTCACAGCTTCTAATTTGAATCCAGGCTCTACCACTTCCTGGCTGGGTGGCCCTATGCAGGTTATGTGACTTCTCTGAGCTTCCTTTTCCACACCTGTTTAAGGGGAATGTTGGTAATAACAAACAGTAAAGCTCCCAGGTGAGGTTTGGCCTACAGATTGGCTCAGCCCAAGCTGAAGCCCTCTCCCTCCTTCCTTCCTTAGACTTGGGGCTTCACCGTCATAGCCCTGACTCAGGACACCTTCGATGATGTCTGTGTGGGCTGTGGGAGTCCTGAGAGCACTCATGCTGGGACAGTCACCCTGCTTATCCCCCACTCCTGCCTTTTCCCTCCCAACCACCCAGACTCCATTCTATCTACTCCACCCCTCCTGGCCTGACCCACATCAACTCATCTAACACTCTCAAGTGAGGGTGGAACCGGGCCAGATGGTGGCTCCCAGGACCCTACATGTGGCACTTCCCTTTCAGGCCCTGCACATTTCTACCTGACCCGGACCCTACAGCTCCTGCAAGGGCAAGGAAGCTGCTGCAGAACCCCTGGGGAGGCGGTGTTCCCAAATGTGAACAGTCTTCCCTTCGAGCCTCGGAGGACGGAGGTCTCTGTCCAATGGGGCCAGGTCACCTTCAGCTGCCTAGACCAGGGGCTGGTTCTCAGAGTTGGGAACACCATATTCTTCTCCCTACAGATTCACTTTGGAGCCTCCCTCCTGACTCTGTCAGTTTTCCCAAGAGGTGCTAATTCCTCCTGTGAAGTTTCGTGGTTGCCACCTTCTCTTGTGATGGGACAGGCGTGCAGTCTAGTGACTTCAGAGTACCACGCAGACCTGCAGCCAGTTCAACTGTGCCTACCTGTCAGGTGAGCAATTCCCAAGGTCTGTGCCAGTGGACTGATCTCCTTCATTTATTACCCATTAATTCACTCAGCTGTTCACTCAACCATGCATTGACTCGCCCAATCCAGTCACTCCTTATCTTCTTCATTCAGTCATTCTGGCACTCACTTATTCATCCAGTGTCCCATTCATTCACTCGCCCGTGCACTTACTAATTCTGTCATTTGCTTATTTCTCCTTGAACTGTTACTCATCTGCCCATTTAACCATTTATTCCTTCATTCACTCAGTAAACATTTAGCAAGTCTTTCTGCAAGCCAGTAATCAGATACTCTCTGAAATTCTCTGTTCTCGGTGACAGATACGTTCTCAAACAGGAACAATTAAGGAACCTAGAGGAGGCTAGCTGGGGCAGGCCTAGGTGTGCCTACAGTTTGTGCTCTTCCAGTCCTCAGGCGCAGAGGATTGAGCTTGTGATACTTCTCAGTTCACAGCGTGGGACCATCATTGGTCCATCCCTGTTCTTATTTTACCTCTTCCCTTTAACCTCCATTCTCCCCTATCATCCCCCCTCTCCCCCTCAAACGTAATCATGTGCTTAACGTCTAATCTTCTGTTTGCGGGAGTTCTTATTTTGAAATATTTTTTCTTTTTCTATAGAGATGGGGTCTCACTATTTTGCCCAGGCTGGTCTCAAACTCCTGGACTCAAGCAATCCTCCTGATTTGGCCTCCCAAAGTCTTGGGATTACAGGCATGAGTCACTGCACACAGCCCACAAGCGTTCTTATAAAATGAATGTTGTAATTCTGAGTGGTTGTATTTTAGTTTATGTAAATTATACTGTATGATGCATCTCATTTTCTTTCTCCTTCTTAAAACTCAGACGTATATTTTTCAGACTCATGTTGCTATATGTACTTCTATACATTATTTCTACCTGCTAAATTAGTACTTTGTGGAGTACATACACCGCCTTCTATCCATTAACATGCTGTACACTCAGTCAGCAACCTATACCTCTGTCCTTTGAACTTGTGGAAGGATTTTTCTGGGTACAGGAGTGGCGCTGCTGCTTTCAGTACCCAGAAGCGGTACTACTGATCTAGGGCATATATACACATAATTTGACTAAGTACTGCCAAGTTGCTGTCCAAAAGGGTAGTGTCAATCTATAGTCCCATGGGCAGTGTGTGAAAGTTTTGTTTCCCACATCCCTGCCAACGCTAGACATCATCCGGCTCTCTGATTTCTGCCCATCTAACATGTGTAAAATATTTTGCTCCATTTCTGTTTCTCTAATAACCAATGAGTTGGAACATTTCTTCCAGGTCTTTTGAGTTTCCTCTTCTGTACCTTATTCTGGCAATTTATCCTTTTTTGTTTCCCATTGGGATTGCTGTCCCCTTCTTGTTGGCTCACAATAAATTTGTCATATATTCCAGTTATTAGCCCTTTGTAAATTTTAAACAAAGCAGTTAACTTCTCCCATCCTCTAAGCTCTCTATTAACTTATCTGTGATATAAGCCACTGAACGAAAATCCACAATTACAATGTAATTGAATTCACAATTATTTTTCTTATAGTTTGTCCTCCATGCACACAAACATACTCTGTGCTTTCTTCTGTTGACTTTTCACTTCTGCCTTTCACATTTAGTCTAGAATCCACCTGGCATCCATCTGTGTATATGATGTTAAGTAGGGATTCAGTTTTCTATTTCTCCACCTCATGAGTGAGTTTACCCAACCATCCGCACTTTCTCCTAAGTGGTTGTGCCACCTGTGCTGGATAGTATTTCCAAGTTCCTAGTTGTAGGTATGTGCCTCTCTGAACATTTTATTCTTTCCCATTGGCCCATTAGTCTGTCTTAAACCAATATCACTTTTAAACTTATACCCCCCTTCATTTTCTCTTTTCAAATTTATCTTTCTGTTCACCTACTTTTATTTTTCCGTACGTACTTTTTGGGAGTTCATTCAATTGCTAAAGAAATCCAGCAGGAATTTGTATAGGGATTATATTGAATATCTAGATGACTTTTGGGAGAATTAACTTATGATAATATTGAGTCATCCCGTTCAGAGTATAGAAGGCTTCTCTATTATTCAGATAATCTCCTGGGTTTCTTATCAGACTTCTAGATTTTTTTCCTACAGATAGCAAGTATATTCTTAGCGAGGTTAATTTTTAAGATACTTTACTGTTTTTTTGCTTTTGTGAGTGGGATACTACTTTTAAGTTATATTTTCTAATTGCTTCTTGCTGTTGTAGAGAAATGCTATTAATTTTTATCTTATTTCTTCAACATCAATAAACCCTATTATTAGTTCTAATAGTTTGTCTATTGATTCTGTTTGTTTTCTAGATAGACAATTGTGTCACTTGTGAAAAATGACAGTCTAATTAGTTCCTCTCCAAAATGTACACCTCTCATTTATTCTCCTTTTATTAGAGTGTTGGCCAGGACTTCTAGCACTAGGTTAAGCAGAACTGGTGATAGTGGGCATCCCTGTCTTGTTTCTGTTCATAGAGGGAGCACATCAAAATTCCTCCACTGACTAAAATGCTTGCTGAAGAGTTTTAACCTTTTCCAAGTTAATTTTCCATATAATCCCAGTTTTAAAAATTTTTTTTAAATCATAAGTAGGTATCAATTTAATCAAATACTCTTTTCCACATCAGTTGAAATAGCCTTATCATTTCTCTCCACAAATCTATTAATATTGTGAATTACAATGGTAGATTTTCTGAGGCTAAACTATCCTTGCATCCCTTGGAAACATTTTCCATCTGATTATGATGCATTTTAAAATATTCTTTTGTATCTGGTTAGCTAGTATCCTATTTATAGAATTTTTGCATCTAAATCCATAGTTGAAACTGAGCTGATCTTGTATTATCTTCTTTTGCATTATCATTATCTGGTTTGGAAATCAGGAATAGTTAGCATCATAATATGAGCTAGGGAGCTTTACTTTGTCTCCTGGAGTAACTTATATGAATTAGAAACCAATCATTCTTTTAAAGATTAGTGAACTTATCTATGATGCTATCTGGAAGAGTTGTTTTCTCTCTCTCACTCTCTCTTTTTAGAGATGAGGTCTCACCAAGTTGCCCACGCTGGTCTCAAACCCCCGGACTCAGTCAATCCTCTCATCTCCACCTCCCAAAGTGTTGGGATTACAGGCATGAAATACCACACACAGCCTGGAAGAGGAATTTTTTGAAAGAAGGGTCTTAACTGCCATTTCATTCCTCTAATACATATTGATCTATTCAAATTACATATCCTGTGAATTTTATATTTTTCTAGAAATGTATTCATTTAATTCAGGTTTTGAGACTGTAATTTTTCATAATACTCTTTACTATGTTTTTAACCCCTCTGGTTGCTCTAAGCATATTTGCATCTTTTTTTATTCTAAGTTGTTTCAGAGATCAGGCTTATTAATCTTTTCAAAGCACCAGTTTTTGGTTTGGGTAATCTTCTCTAATTGTCATTGCTGATGTTTATTTATTTCTGTTCCATATTTATTGGCTCCTTCTTTTTGCTCTTCATTGTCTTTTTTTCAGCCTCTTGAGTTGAGTGCTTAGCTCATCAATTTTATTCATTTTTAGTCCTCTGTTTCCTAACAAATGATTTTAGGTATTTAAGAGTAATTTAATAATATGCTATTTTACTTCTAGATATATGGAAAATTTAACTATTATTCTGCTATTAATGCTTGTTAATAGCTATATTCATTGTATCATGCTTTGAAAACATTGTGTCATATTGATTGTTTGGAGTTTGTAAGACTCTGTGTGGTCTAGTAGATGATCTATTTTTAAAATATTCTGTATGTGCAAAAGACTATATATTCTCTGTTGAGTGTCAAAGATATGCATATATATTCTTTGGCTCTACTATTTCACATTCCACTAGCAATGAATACTATTGAGTACTCTGATGAGAACTTGATTCATTCTCCTTTTTAGATGACCTGCATTTTCTCTCTGGAAGTTTTTGAAATTTTCTCTTTGTATTGGTAGCCTTAAATTTGTGGAATAATGCATCTGGGTATAAGTTTTTCTGATCTCCCTTGATTGACACTCTCTGATCACTTTTAATTGTAGATCTTTCTGTTTTTTAATATGGTACATTTATATCCTCACTACAAATACTTCCTCCTATTTTTTTCCTCTCGTCTGGGATATCAGCATATCTACTTCTATCCTCCACATCCCTGATATTTTATTTTCTCCTGTATTTTCTATTTCTTGATCCCTTTCCTGATCCTCAAAGTTCACTATATCTCTCTTTATCCGAATCTACCCTGCTCTTCTTATTGATTGCCTTCTTTATTCCAACTATTATCTTTTCAACCTGGCACTTCTACTTGGTTCTTTTTAAAATAATCTCTTGTTCTTACTTCATGTTGCTAACATCCTCCCTTATCTCTTTAGGGGAATTTAAAGCATTTATTTTAAATGCAGGACCCATCTGTTCCATCAAGTCTGCCTCGGGTTTGTGGTGTTGTTTAGTTTTGTGTTTCTTTTCGTCATATTCTTTTGATCTGTGGGCCGATGTGTCCCTCAGGGACAGAGTGATTCAGTCTGGAAACGTGTGCTAGGGACGAGCTGAAGGCAGGCCCTAGTCTGTGTTGGGGTCCTGACTAAGGAGAGGCCCAGAGGCGAGGGCCAGGCATCCCACAGCCACAGCAAACACTCTCTTTTGCTGATGCCTCTTCTGACTGGGATCTCGAGAAGAGAAACACCCCTGAAAGAAGTCATCAGCCACATGAACTAAGGGTAGAAAGAGCTCAGGTGATGTCCAAGGGGACCTGGTCAGCCCCTCCTCGCTGCATCAACTCCTTATAGTTTGTGCAGCGGCAAGAGAGCAAACAATGATTGTCGAAGGCAACATGGGGTAAAGCAAATGCTCTCCTCCAACCCAACTGCTCACTTTTATCTCTTTCCACTCCCAGCCCACCCCAAGCAGCTGTCGTCATTTCCTAGAATCCCACATATCCCACTCCATTCTGTAGTTTCTCCATGGGCGATTTAGGGATTGAGAGTGGCAGCCATTTTGGCAGGAAGTTGCCACATCTTCCATTCGCCTCTGATCCACCAATCTCCAAACTTGATGGCATGCTTTGCTTTGCTTCCTGTATGGACTTATCCTGGTATTCTCTCAGAAAACAATCTGGCTGTGCCACCTACCAGATTTTATCCCCACAGGATTCCCCATAAGCAGGGTGGTCTTCTCCCTAGAGTTTCCTCCTGAATCCTTAAAGGCCTCCAGTGGGCTCATCATTCCAGTTTATGGGCAGGAAAACTACAACCAGTGAGGAATTCCAATGCACATCCTGCCAGGAGAAGGGAAAGCCCAGAGGAATTACAAAGATTGCTGAAGGTCAAGAGTTCCAGTGTGTGGAAACAGTTCTTGCTTTGTGTTTCAGGAGACAGAATTCAGGCGTCTGAGCTTCTGTCAGGTAAGAGGCCACCCCTGCCACCCTGGATCCTCCCCACTCCACCCGTGCTGCCTGCTCCTCCCCCTCCTCCCCAGGCCCTCCCTAACCTCAAGTCTCCCTTCTCTCCCAAGTGCTGTCCAGAGCCTGCCTGGGGGGCAATGGCTACCCAGCTCTGCCCATGCCCCTGGAAAGTGGGGGCTCAGCGCTCGCTCAGAGCAGATTTCCAACCCCTTCACTTCCCTGGACTTGGCACCTCCCAGGAGACTGCAGCCAAGGCTGTGAAAACAGCATCTCACCATCCTCTCTCAGCACACCCCCGCCCATCTGGCCACCTCATGCCCTCCTTGGCTTACTTCCCCTCCCCATACCCCCGACCCCCATCCTGTCTCAAGGAAACTGACCCCTAAGAGGCTCATCTGTGAGGGTGGGCTGAGGACTTTGGCACAGCTCCCTGAGCTTATCCACCTCCCAACCTGCTTTCCTGATCTATCTGCATTGCTTTTGCCTCCTATTTCTTCTCCCAACCAAAGTTCAAGACCTCCCTGAGCTCTGGCCTCCCTCAGGAAGCCCCCTTCATGACTTTGGCTCCCTGCTGTGACTGTCCCACCTCATCAGCAGCACATGGTCAAGCCTTTCAGGGCTTTCTTGTAGTTGTTTTCTGTACAGAGGATGGGTGGGGGAGGCGTCAGTTCTATCCACACTGATCACAGGCTGGTCCTGCCTTCCCAAGAACCAATGCAAAGAGAGGTCACACAGCAGGCAGACACCATCAGAGGTTATGGGGTCTTACTCAGGTAGAAATGATAGACTTTAGTCCTGTTTAGAAAGTAGCTATAGGGGCTGGAGTCCTCCAAGAACCAGTTTCCATATTCCCTGCGGAGTTTGTATAAGATCTAGACTGTATAGAGCTCAGGCTATACAGTTTGCGTGTACAGGTGTCTGTGGAGAAGAAAGAATGAGCATGTGGGTCTGTGTGTGTGTCTGCCGGTGTGAGAACGCCTGTGTCTCTAAGTGCGAAGGGAGCATATAGGTTCAGCATTCCCGAATCCAGAAATCCAAGATCCAAAATGCACCAAAGATCTGAAACTTTTTGAGCTCCAACATGACATCGCAAGTGCAAAATTTCACACCTGGTTCAATGTCCACAAACCTTGTTTCATGCACAAAAGTATTTAAACTATTGTATAAAATTACCTTCATTCTATAGGCATTGGGTGTACACAAAACACAAATGAATTTATTGTTTATACTTGGGTCCCATCCCCAAGATATCTTATTATGTAAATGCAAATATTTCAAACTCCAAAAAAAAAATTTACATCTGAAGCACTTCTGGTCCCAAGCATCATGGATAAGGAATATTCAACCCATACATAATGAACAGGAGTAAGGTTAGTTCCTACAACCCACATTCCCACATACCCTTCTCTGACCTCCGGGGAGGTGAGGACAGCAAGGGTTGGCCACTACCTAGTGTTCGTGAACTGAACAACAAGCCACCATCCACTTAGCCCTTCCCCCCTCCCTAACCCCTCTCCCCACCTCCCCACCCCCCACCACACACAGTTGACCCCAACTCCTTCTCTGGGGCCCCAGCCCACTTTTTGCTCACCACTTCTACACCCCACAACAGTCCTTCCAACACTGAAGATGGAGACCCTGTCATCCTGAGTCTCCATCCTCTATTCCAGGGAAAGCCCTAGAGGAAAGTCAGGCAAACAGGGCTCACATCCTAACCTGATATCAGCCAGGTACCATTAGAAAAGCCATCTCATGTCAGGTACGGTGGTTCACACTTGTAATCCCACACTTTGGGGTCCGAGGCCAGAGGATTGCCTGAGTCCAGTGGTTCGAGACCAGCATGGCCAACTTGGTGAGACCTCGTCTCTACAATTAATCAAAAAATGTGTGGAGTGTGATGGAGCGCCTATAGTTCCAGCTGCTTGGAAGGCTGAGGCGGAAGAATCTCCTGAGTCCTGCAGATCAAGCTGCAGTAGCCATGATGTGCCATGGCAACAGAAAAAGACTTCAACTCATAAATCAATAAATAAATAAAAGTCATCTCTTATCTGCCTTAGACCAGGAACTGCCCACTGTCCACTGGCCAAGCTTGGGTCCTGTGCTGTGGGAGGACAGAGACAGGTGGGGGAGCCCAAAGTAGGGGCTGGGCAGGGTAGGGGCCCGGACCTCCATGACCCTAAGGGAAGCTAGAAGCCTTGAGATGATCCAGCCCAGAGGAACAGGTTCCAAACGCTGACTGGCTGGGATGGGAGGAAGCAGAGGAAGCAGCTGGACTCTTTGGTCCCAAAGGCAAGGCTGCTCTCCAAGGGGCATTGGTGGTGGTCATAGGATTGCCTTGTCCATCTCCCTTCTGTTCTCCCCAAGAAAGAAGAACCCAGTGCTCAGTCCCAACCTTTGCTGATCAGGAAGAAGAGGCAGGAGGGGTGCAGGCAAGTGGAGGATGGGGCTGGAGACTGAGCCAGTCAGAGCCTCTCATGGCTCCCAACCTGGAGTCTGCTCTCTTGTCTGTGAGGCACAAACAGTCTCACAGGCAGGAGGGCCGGGGATACAACTCATGGCTGGATCTGGTGTGAAGTTCAACTCAGAGATACCCCTTTGGCAGGACTCAGAGAAACAGGGGTGTGGGACTTATGGGGACACTGATGCATCACTGCAGCGAGGGAGAGGGTTCAAAGACCCAGGTCTTGGCTGTACGGGCACTCGTGACCAGGGCAGGCCAGCACAGGGAATGTCCAGGAGGAGCTTCAGGCCATCTCCCCCAGGTAGTCTCCTTGATTGCTTCAACCTCTCCATTTTCCCTTTCCAGTCCACAATTTCTGCCAGTCAACATATCCTCTCGCCGTTCCATGGCCAGGTGTCCTCACCTGCCATCCACTCCTCAGCCCCCACCATCTGGCCCAGGGCTGGCCCAGAGAGTACCCTGGGAGGTCTATGGATCCCCCAGAAGAGGGGTTGGGCACCAGGGACGGGGTGCTCTGGTAGCCAGGGAGTTCCAAAGAGGATTTGCCTCTCCCAATCCTGTTTTCCCCCAGCCACCCCATGCACAAAGTCTGCAAATAGCCCCATGGAGGAGGATTGGTAGAAAGAAATAGATTTATTCTCATGTACAAAGCGGTCAGCCCACGGGACCATATACAACAGTTGCACAGAGTCCTAGAAAAACGCATCTCTCTAAAGGCAACTCAGAATAGGTAAGGCAGGTGGCCCCCCCCTCCCCCCACCCCGCCACACACACGACAAACAGAAGGAGAGAGAAGCCAGCAGCCGGGCTGACCCAAGAGGCCTGATCCTACGGGGTCCCCCAAGCCCCGGGGCACAGATGGATATGGCCTTAAGAGGAGGGAGCCCTGCCAGCACTGAGGCCGGATCCCCCTCTGGTTGCAAGAATGGGGGAGGGGCTCAGGCCAAAGGGCACACTCAGGGGTCCGCTAAGGGACTCAGGTTGGGCGCTTTGTGCCCATGGGTGGCAAAGACATCCCACAGCCTCTGCTGGGAATCCACAGAGCTCGGGAGCTATTTGAGAGATTGACCTAAATGGATCTGAGCAAATGGACTGTCTGACCCTCCTGCTTTGCCCAGACAGGGAAGGGACATGCCCAGGATCACACAGGCAGGAGAAAACACACAGACTGACCTGGCCTGTCTCCCAGTGCAGGGGCCCTTCCTGCCCATCACTCCCATCCTGCTTTCTCCCTGAGTCCCCTCTCTCCCAAGCACTGAGCTGCCCCTCTGGAGCTTTCTCATGGGGCCCCTGGATCCCCCAGGCGCCAGCTCCCCTATCAGTATAGTGGTGGTCCTCAGGGGGCCCCTTCACCCCATGGCTGTTTCTAGTCCCCCGGTAGAACTAATGACTGTTTCCAAGATCCTGCCCTCTGCTCACTCAGATGTCCTCATGGGAGGGGTCCCACAAGAATTCTGGAGACCCCAGGGGGTGGGATCCTCCAGGCAAAAAGGGCACAGATCTAGTGGGGCAGGAGTGGGGCACAGGAGAAACCATCAGGCAGCTCAAAGAAAGAGTGGTTTGGGGATGACTTGCCAAGGTGTCATCAGCAGCGCAGAGCAGGGCCCACTGCCCACTGGCCACCCCCCTATGCTCTCAGAAGGCAAAGTACAAAGTCTTGGTGAGGCCTGAAGTCTTGTTTCCAATATACAGACAAGAAAGCTGAGGCCCAGAAAGGCCAGTACTTGCCCAGGGTCACACAGAAAGTCCTGGCCTAAAACCCAGGACTCATGGCTCTGTTCCCAAAGCATCTGGCCAGACTGGTAGAGGATTGTGGGAGGAGGCCTGGGCAGGAAAGGATCCGGGGAGAGGGTCACTCTGCATCAAGGCTGCAGCAGCCATTGATGGGGGCCCTAGTGCCATCCAAATCAGGCACCTCATACTCCTCGTCCAGGAAGTCCAGCGAGTTGTTGCTTGGGAGGCCGCGGATGGTAAACTTGTGGGACACCTTGGTCCAGTGCTCACGGTTAGAGGCCACGCGCTCATACAGCTCTGCCGCTTTGGGAAACAGGTCCTGTAACAGCCTGTGGGTGCACGGGGGCAGGGTTAGAGGTCAGAAGGCAGATCACGGGTAGCAAGAAAGATTAGGGCTGTACTGCAGATAGAACTTCCACAGGGGCGCGAGGTCTAGGACTGGACACACAAGGAACGCATAATGGTCTCATTCCACTGGGGCCCACTGAAGGACAAAGCAGGAAACAGCTGTGCCCAGAGGTAGGGGGTAGGAGGGTAGGAGGGTGAATTGGTTGGAGCTGAGTCAGGCCCAGTGTTTGCTGGGCTGTCCACAGCTGGCCCGCCCTGGTTCGCTTTCCCTGAGCCTGGTGCCCGCCGTCCCCGTGAGGCACTCACTTGTAGATGGGCATGGCGATGTGCTCCATGAAGCTAATCTGCAGCTCGGGGATATAGGCCTTCTCACGGTCCATCATCTCCATAGGCCTGTTGCCCATGGCCTTCTCCTGCCGGCGTTGAGTCGTCAGGCCCGCCCCTCTCGCTCCGCCACCAGGCACTGGGCTCGGGCCAACCCCAGCCCTCCCAGCACTCCCGCCAGGAACCCTCCCCAACCTGGACACCTGAGGTCACTCCGCACATACCAAGTCTCCCTGGGAGAAGAATTCTTTGTAGATCAGCTCCTGAAAGGCCAGTGCTCTCATTACGTCCTGTGAGTGGGATCCATCCACCCACACTCCTCTGACGGCCCATTCCCAGGAGAGCAAACTGAGGCCCAGTGATTCAGTCCCACCTCAGACCCTGTCCTCGCCAGCCCAGCCTGGCAGTGGGATGGCCCCAGACGGAGGAGTGCTGGGTTCTGCCTTCCACCAGCCACTGACTTGCTATGTGACCCTGGGCATGTCCGCACCCCTCTCTGAATCTCCCCATCTGTCACCCCCAGATGGTCTAGGTTTCTGTCTCCCCTAAATCCAGCCAGGCTGAGCTCAGCACAGAGA
Source organism: Carlito syrichta (assembly GCF_000164805.1). Lineage (NCBI taxonomy): Eukaryota > Metazoa > Chordata > Mammalia > Primates > Tarsiidae > Carlito > Carlito syrichta. The sequence goes on from NW_007256843.1 coordinate 52,219, forward strand.
GGGTGATCAGACTGCAGGGGCCACCCAGAGCCAAGGAGGGTGTGCAGCTTGTGCCTCTCCCCAGGGAGGGACAGCACTCACTGCGATCTTTCTCGTGGTCTTCCAGCCCTTGGTCTGGTCAGAAAGGTCACAAGAGGTCATCAGGAGGCAGAGGAGGAGCCTGTGGTGCTGCTTGTTGGTTCGGTCATACCCCACTGTTAGGAGGAGGATGGGGTCAAAGCAGAGGGGCCCAGGCTTCTTGCCCCTTTGAGGACCAGGCTCCCAGGGCCCAACCCAGAGGGATCCAGGGAACTGGGACTCTTGATGGAAGCCAAGGAGCCGGTGCTGGGTCTGCCCGGTGGGGCCAGGCAGCAAGGATGGGTTCATGCTGGGTGGAGACGGGGCCGATACCCTGGGGATGCTCCCCTGGGAAATCCTCCCCAAGCATCCTTCCCCAGTTGAGGCTAACAGCAGGCACCTTCAGCCATCTTCTGGAGGTCCTTGAAGATGCGGAGGTGGTGGGCCAGGTCTGTGGCCAAGATGATGTCCCGCATCAGGTCCAGCATGCGCTGATAATCCTGGGGTGGACAAGGGAGGGGCATCATGGCCTCCTGCTGGACACCCCCATCCGTTCACCCGGCCCCGATGAGCTACCACCCCTTGACTCCTTCTCTTGTCTCTCTGGCCAGCTTCCAGCTCCCACCCCTCCCCCCACCCCTCACCCCATCACCTTCCGGGAGAAGTGGTCGAAGATGTTGCAGCCGTGGGTGTTGAGGATGGCAATGGCCTGAGCAAAGTGGTGCCTCTGGGGGAGAGGAGTAATGGGTGTCTGGCTGGGGCAGGGAGACTCCCCTCACCACTGACCCCAAGAGAGGGAGCTGGGCATGGCCCCCACCCAGGCCCCTAAGGTCAGCAGAGCAGGCAGAAAGGGGGAGTCAGGGGCCCCAGTTCCCTTTCTGAGCTCTGTTTTGACTCTCTGTGTGATGAGCATAAGCCTCTGGCCAGCTCTGAGCCTCAGATTCCTCAGCTGTGATACGCAGGGACCCGGTAAGGTACGCTCGGAGGGATCGCAAGCTGGGAAAATTTTTAAATGATCCCTTCGAGTCCTAGACACTAATTCATGCAGAAAACATTTGTTTGCTGACAAGGAGAGGCAGTGACGAGGCAAGGGCAAGGCCCCTGTCACCCACGCTGAAGGGCTGTCACTCAGAGGAGGAGCAGGCCTATCCCAGGGGGCACACAGAGCAGAACCAGGGCTGCCACCAGGCCTCCTGGGAGAGAGGGAGCACCTCACTCCTGCGGGTGTGCAAGCAGGGGCAGCCTCTGGAGGGGTGTTGAGGGAGGCAGCATGGGGCAAGGTGACCTTGGAAATGTGGCTCCTACTCTGTGCCGAGCCCTGTGCCCAATGCAGGAACTCAGAGACATCTTAGACCTCATCCCTGCCCCATATGGGGGTGGAAAGGCCCCAACCAAACAACTGAGGGCCATGCTGAGTGTGATGGACATGGAGCCCATCACAGGCTGGGCGGGGAGAGGCTGTAAGAGGCGTACTCAGACAGCTGAGGGGAAATGGGCTGGACGCGTCCTCCGCACCTGCACTCTTCCCAGTCCACTCCAGAAAACCAGACAGACATGTCCCTCTCAGGGGGATGGGGGGTGGGTGCAGCTCTCATGGCCTATGTGGGGAGCATAGCTTGGGAATAGGAGGAGCTGGGTGTCAGCTCTGCAAGTCACTGGCCTTAAAGGAATGAGGAAGTCAAGCTTGGGTAAGACGGTGATACCTCCATGACGGAGCCCTCGGAGCTGTAGAGCGCAGCCAGCACAGATTTCTGTAAAAGTCCAGGAGAGCTCCGGTCACTTCAAGTACCACTGCTTTAGGCTAAGCATCGCCCTGCTCCTTCCTGCCCCTCTCTCCTCTTCCTCCCTATTGCGGGGCCCAGGTGAACCCTGGGAGAGCCTCCATCTCTAAATCTGGCTCCTGGTCTCATCCTCTCCCCATTCTCCTCAGCCAGGGAAGGCGTGAGACTTCCAGACACCTTGGGGAGGGTCATGGCTGGGAAGAGGGCAGGGTCTCACCGAGGCCACCTGGAAAGAGTTGTTGGTGCCTCTGTGGTCCAGGTCGTGACACATGCAGGAAATAAACAAGGCAAAGATCTCGATGTCCCTGGTTGGGAGCAGAAAGGAGGAAAAAAGAGGTCAGTCACAGTGCCCTCCCCAGGCCCCCAGAAGAGTTGAAACAACTGGATGGGATGTCCAGAAGCCACTTGGACAGGAGCTAGGGACACCGGGGTTTCCCTCCAGGAGAGAAATATTGCTGTGGAGTTTGGCAGATGAGGTTTACATCAGGCTCTTTATTTACTGGCCACATGACTGTGAGCAAGACCCTCCTGGAAAATGCAACTTTCCTCGTGGGGCTAAGAGGACCTGATGAGATGATACATGTAAGGTGACTGCCATGCAGTAGGGGCTTCCTGTCCTGGGGAAGGGGAGCCTGCAGCTGCCAGATGTGGGGCAGTGCCGCCACTCACTCGAGGTAGTTGGCCAGCTCCAGGTTCTTGTAGAGCAGGAAACAGAAGTGGGAGACAGAAAAGGCGTGCATCCAGTTGTGGTAGGGGGGATCCCGATACCCCTTCTTCACCATCAAACAGAACCTGGGGGAGGGGGTGGGCAGCAGAGGGGCCTCAGTCTCTCCTCCTCCGGGAAGTCCTTCAGGCTCTGTCCTGCCCACCATTTCTTGCCTTTTTTCACTGTCCCAGTGTCTGGGAATTGCTTCTCATGCATGGATCCTCCCCATCCCTGTAACACTGTCCCCCTCCAGTGGTCCTCAGAGAGAACTCCCCCCAAAACCCTGGGATCATGGATGTGAGAGTGGAGGACAGAGGGAGGCAGAGACTGGGACTGTCTGTGCGTGGACACACCGGGCCAGCGTCGGGCAGTCGATTTTGTAGTTGTTGATGAAATTCATGTCCTGCAGCATGCTCAGGACGGCCTGGAGAAGACCAGAGGGGTTGTCGGGATCAAAAGGGAGCCCCTTCTTCAAGACTCACACTCAAGCTTTCGGAGCTGTAGGACTTTAGATCTAAACTAGAGAACCATAAACTGACGAAGCAAACACTCTCAGAACTGTGAACCTTTAGAAATCCAAGGGACCCAAGAACTAAGAACTCATGGAACCAAGCTCACACACAACCTTAGAAAAACAGAGAGGGGCTGCAAGCCCCAAGGCCACAGGCCCTGGTCATTATTGACTCGGAGCAGTCCTTGGGATCACCCAGTCCAGCTGCTGGGCAGGCCCTGACCCATGATTGCAGACTACATGCCCCTTCTGTCTCTGAGGGGGCCTCCATAGCCTTCCTGATGGCTCTGTCTTTCCAGGAGGTTCTTATGCACATCTGACTTAAATATCTGGCTGCATATCCTCCACCTCCCCAGTCAAGTGGAGGAGGATAGCTCACCATGGATGTGTCATCCTCGGGCAGAGAGCGAGGGGTATAGGTGAAACTGGCGAAGTTGGAGTCAATGGCAGCCACAGGCTGGATCCCATCATGAAGGAGTTTGGTGTATTCATCATCAGAGACCTAGAAGGAACCAGCTAAGACATCAGAAGATATCACCCCACCTGTGTCCTCACCCTCAATTTCCCATGGCACAATGAGGGATCCCTTACCCAGAATGCACAACAGTCTGGCTATCATGCAACTGTCACTGGGCAGGAGACCACTGCCTACCCCTCACAGCCCTGCAGCCCACCTACTCTGCCTCCCTGCCAGTGACCCTGCAGCCCATCTACTATGCCTTCCTGCCTGTGACCACCCTTTATAGGAAAGAGCCTACCTGGGCAAAGAGTGTTCTCACTCTTCGTGACATCCCCAAACCATGGCAGCCTTTCATAGAGTCTAGTATTTCTCCTTTTGGGGAAACCTTCCCAGTGTCTAACCTCAATCCTTTCTACAACAGCTTTGATCCTATTCCCAAAGTCTGGGACTCTGTGGTTTGGACATGGTTGAGAAGAAATCTCCAAATGAACAATGACTCGCCCATACTCTGAATTAAGACCTGGGACAGCTTTTCTGACACAGGGTCTGGAATGGGATGCACTATCAACAATTACGACTGCCGTGGGCTGCATGGCCACGGTACCTAGGAAAGCTACAGGGAAAGGTCCTGCATGGGCTTCTCAGCCTTCAGTGATTCCCAAGACGGGAATTATTCCCTGGACATGAGGAACACCTGGCTGAACTGAGCTCCTCTGTGGGCTGGGGCCTGCTAGCTCCTTCCAGCCTTGGGACTGAACTCAGAAACTAAGAAGAGCTCTCTACACAGAGGAACAGGGTGGTTGATCCCAAGGAGAGCAGGAGGCCTGGTGTTGCTAGTGGTCCATTTTCTCATTCTCAGTAGGGATCAGTCAGAAAGTACAGATGGCCCTGGGCCACTGAGGAGTCTGGGAGGCCTCACCTTCATGTGGTACATCATCATCTCGTTGGCCAGGTGGCTGCGGTACTGAGCCTCATTCACTTTCTTGTAGAGTAGAGACTGGGGGAGAGAGAGAAAGATGGCGTCAAGGAAGGTACCTGTAAAATGTTACCAGTGCCCAGGACTGGGACAGAGGGGTCAGTGAGAAACCCCATTCCTGACTCATTCTTGTCCCAGTCTGGGCCTTCGAGCTCCAGCCCAGAGTACAGACCCTGCCCTCCACTTTCATCAGTTCTTCCTCTCTCCTCCTTGCCAGGTCCTCTCAGCATTTGACCTGGCACTGTGCACCCCGCCCTAGCCGGACGCAGGCTTCAGTGATAGAGCCCAAGGCAGGGAAAGAGAGCAGCAAAGAGGGGGATAACGCCAAGGACCTGAGGTTGGATTCCCAGGCCAGACCTGCCAGCAGGCCTGGACAATGAGACTCAATATTCTCCAAAAAGAAACTGACCCAGGGCTTGGGCTGAGGCTGCTTCTAGAAAAGAGGGGAGGTTTTGGCAACTGAGGTTTCTTGTGGTCCTGAGCAGACAAGGCCAGAAACAGTATCCCAAGTTTCTGATAGGAAATCGAGTCCAGAGGCGGCCAGCAGGTACTGAAGGCTGCACATCACCCCAGCAGCAGGGCTCTTTGTCCCACCCCTGGGCATGGACCCATTAATGGGACAGAGCAAGGAGAGCCAGTGGAGGGAAGGGAATGGAGGGTCCCGCTTCGCCCCGCCCCATCTCC
>NW_007256843.1:57413-58072 GCF_000164805.1 Carlito syrichta
ATGCTGATGCCGCAGTAGATAGAGAAGGCCGTCGCCAGGTCCTCGTCGAACTTGCTGAACCACGGCCCATTGATCTTATTCACCAGCTCGGCCACACCGATGACCTCTGGGAAAGGGAAGAGGCTAGGAACGACCACTGGAGGGCGGGGTCCGGCGAGGACCTGCCCTCGTAGAGTTTCCTTAGATGACGTCCCAGGCCTGGAACCGCTCCGGGACTGCCAGGTCCCCCGACCCTCAGCTCGGCCCTGCCCCACCCGCTCAGGCCCCGCCCCGGTCTAACCCCGCCCGACCCGCTCAAGCCACGCCCCTCCGGGTTCCGGCCCCGCCCCCACATGGCTCCGCCCCCTCCAGCCCGCACCCTGGTTCTCGTTCTTGATGGGGAAGCAGAGGATGTTTCGTGTGCGGAAGCCGGTGCTGTCGTCCACGCCGCGGTAGAAAAGCGGGTGGGCATATGCGTCCGGGATGTTCAGGATCTGGCCCGTGGTCGCCACGTGGCCTGCGATGCCTTGGTCGGCAGGGATGCGGATCTCGTAGCTCTGCCAGGCAGGGATGGGTGGAGTCGAGAGGAAGAAGTTAGTGGCCCGGCCGCGGAGGGAACCATCCAACGTCGGAACTGCTCGATGAGCTCCTGGACATCCCCCGGCCCCGTCCCTTCCCCC
>NW_007256843.1:58092-63624 GCF_000164805.1 Carlito syrichta
CACACAACCCCTCCCCGTTCCTCACCTCATCATCCACCACGCCTCCATCGAACACCTTGGCCACCAGCTCGTTCTGATCCAGCAGGAACACGGAGCAGCTGTGGGGGTTGGGGGGAGGCGAATTTTGCAGGGTCCTGACAACCCTCTCGACCACCCACTTCTCATGACTTGAGGCAAAGGCCTGATTTCCGAAGCATAGGAGGAGTGCTCCAGTGGGACAGTGCTCAGAGCTGGGGACCCATGGCAAGCAAAGCTAGCCCTGCCCCTGCTGGCATTAGAGCCTGTCGTCTAGTGAAGGAGACAGGCATGAAACTAAGGACCACGCAGAAGGTGATGAGGTCTGCAAGAAGAGAGGGGGGAAAGAAGGAGAGGAAAGGAGGTGATGAGGACTGGAGTTTCCCTCACCCCACTTCCTGGGAGATTCACTCACATCTCCGCATTGCTGAGGTTTCTGGCCTCTGTGATGATCTCCTGGAGCAGGACAGAGACATCATCTGGGGAAGGAAAACCGCAGGGCAGTGGTGAGACCAGGTTGGAGTGCTGAGGGCAAGCCCTCCCACCCCTCCTCCCCAAGCGCCAGCCCCCACGCCCACCCCACAGCCAGGCATAGATAATAGTGCACTCACCCAGGTGAGTGAAGAGGTTCTTTGCCACTTGGAGAAGAGCCTGGAATGGCAGAAATGGAGATCATAGGGAGTTCCAGTTGCAGGAGTCATCCCAGCCCCCTCCCTCCAACAGCCTCAGGGGCTTTTTATGTCTCCCCTAGGGCTCCCCAGACAGGCTGGAAATTGACAGCGTCTAATTCTATCATTTGGCTACTACGTGAAGGAGCAGGCGAAATAGCTCCAGTGCAGCTTGGTAGTCATCTCCTTAATGCCTCAAAGAGCATGCAGGCACCTCGGGCTCTGGTCTCACAGATGTTGCTGTAGTGCCTATGTTGAACACTAGAGGGAGATCACACACAGTGCCCGCAGCCAGGAGCGCGGGTCCTGACCTCCCTTTGAAGAGGCCTCCAAGTCACTAGGTTGCCCGACTGCCTTGAGCGGAGCGGTCATCGCCCAAAAAGACATGGCCATCTCCTTTGTGAGTGACTCTCCGGGGCTGGGAGCTGGGCGAGTTGGTCCCTGAGAGAGGCTCAATGCAGGTCACTCACCTGGCACTCACACTTGAGCTTCTGCTCCTTCTGGAAGGCCAGCGTGCTGGTGAGCACCGTGCTGGTGTAGTGGAAGCAGTGCTGGATCACATGCTCGTCCTTGTCCGTGAACCTGGAGGAGGGACTGAGGGCTTATCAAAGATGGAAGAGAAGCCGGGCTTCTCTCCCCATACTCCTTACTTCCATTTTGACAGAAGCCCAGGGGCACATGCACCCACAAACTATAACTCTCCTCCATGGGGCAGCTCCACTACCCAGCTTCCTGTCCCCACCCCCAAGACAGGGGCTCCCTGGAGAGAGGACTCCGATTCTACTCAGACCAAAATGGTGTTTTCCTCCTTAAACGATCGCCTCTTGAAACCAGGACCCTATCTCAGAGCCCTATCTGGGATTTACCCAGGCCAAAGCTGGGTCTCATCCTTCAGACTAGACACTTGCCCAGGCTAGTACTGGTGTTCTTCTGCTCTTCCATATGGCCTCCTCCAGTCCCAGGGAGGGGCAGCGGCACTGCCCCCCCCATTCCTGTCACTACCCTACTTTTCCTGTGCTCCGCTGGCCCTAACTTGGTACCTCCAGAAATCCTAAGGTGGTGTGTGAGGGGCAGTGCTGGCCCTGCTCATGGAGCTAGCTCTTGTCTGACAAGATCAGCTCCTAGTCCTGCTGAGGTCATTCCATCTGGCCACCAAATGACTTGTCACCCGGGAACTGCATGGGGCTGTGTGGGCCAATGGTGGAGGTCATGGGGGGAGCCTATCTCAGCTCCCGTCTCTCTGGTCTAATTTCCCTCCCCACTTTTTGGTTGACCTCGGTGCTACTCACTGGGTATCCCCCACTCATGTTTGCCATTCAGTGATTCCAGGGAGGATCCCACTCGCCACCACCCTGGGTCTGTCTGCCCATTTTCCTTACCATGGTGCTTGAGATCCCTCACGACTGTGAGCCTCTCTAAGCTTCAGCCGCACTAAGATCCTCATCACTCTGAGAAAACCTTGGGCTCTTTCACACATTCATTTTTCCACACTGTTCCCTCAGCAAGGAATACCCTTGCCCTCTTCCTCCCCCATGTCCTCAAAATAGGCTTCAAGTCTTGAAGGCAGGGGCCATGATTGTACCACCCTATGCCCAATGTAGGGGAGATATTTGGGAGGTGTTTGCTACTGTCTTAACGGGGGCTTGTCCTTGCCACCAGCCCCATCCCACTTGCAGCTGAAGGGCTGCTAGAGCTCCTGTTCTCTGGCTACTTAGCAGTGTACCAGGGAAGCTTCTCTGCAGTGCCTGTGCTGAGTTGAGCCCCACTCTGGCTCTTGCAGTCATTCAACACTCACTCCCTGAAATGTGTGGGAACCAGAGGTGGCTCTACCCCTGCCCTGTCACCAAGGCCCCATTTTGTTTTCCTTCTGATATCACCTCTCCTCCAGGCCTGGGGCCATTAAAGAACCAAGTCCACAGCCAGCAGCAAGAGGACATGGCCCTGCTGGACCCCTACTCACTTTGCATACCCTTCCCCCAAAGGCCTTCCCAGGGCCATCTGGCCAGCACTGGGATGGACACACGATGCTCAGTGTGTGTTTGTTGAATGGCATAAAGGCCTACCAGTTCCAGATGCTGCAGAGCCCACATCTCCTCCCTCAGCTGATGCTGCCTCACCTACACCATCTTCATTTCCCCAGGCCCATGCAGCTGTCTTCAGAGCTCAGTGGTGGCGCATCTTGCTGCTCAGACCGTGGACTCCTGGGTGTCTGCCCCACCCCACAGGCCTCAGTCCTGGGTTCTGACACCTCTACAGTCCCAGACTCTCCGGCACCACCTCCTGCAGGAGCTCCGGGGCTCAAACCTAGCCTGCTTGCTTGGACCCCAGGGGGCAGCATCTCTCTGCATCAGGACTCAGCTCTCACCTGCCTACTTCTCCCTGCCTGTATGACTCAGGTCAGACTGCTAGACCTGCCAGCCCAAGTGTGAACCTGCACCCAGGACAGGCTTGACAAATCAGACACAGCACTGTTTCTCACTGAACTAAGATCCATTCACAACACAATGACTCAAATGGCTCCTACCAATTAATGAGTGGGTGTAGGACAGGAAATCTACTTATGACGCCATATCTAAACCCCAAGTGTGACCTCAGTTCTGGAGATATGCTTCCTGAATAAGCCTCCAAGTCCATCTACCTGGACACTGTGCCCTGCCCAGTCCTCTGTTTTGTATCTGCTTTCCTGTCAGAGGCTCGAAAGACCCACAGCATTCCCAGCCCCATGCCTGTTCCCTTGAGCCATTGTCCTCTGTGCCCCAGAGAGTACGCCCATCCCAGAGTGCACCCACCCCTCCATCTGGCAGTTTCCTGCAGTAATGCAGAAACAGGGGGTGGCAAGTGGGGGGAAAGCCGGTATGCTAAGAGCAGATAATCCAAAGTGCAGCAAGTGGGGGAAGAGGAGGGAGACCGGCTTGGATTTCAGCATGACTTGAAGTCTCTTGACAAACTGTTCAGCCCACCTCTGCTGGGATAGCAGCCCTGCCTAGGACCTTCCCACGCTGCTTCCCCCCGGGAGCCCTGCTCCACTCTCAGTTATACCTCCTGATCCACATCATCCCACCCAGACTCACAAGTCTCCTTCGAGCTTATTGAAGGCGCAGGCCAAGGCCACCACCTGGTCAGTGGCCCGGCTGATGACAGGGACACAGAGCACGGCCCGCAGCTCACAGCCCAACATACTTTGCAGCTGTTGTACATCCTCCTGCAAGGGGAGGCAGGTCAGGGCAGGGAAGGGGAGAGGGTGTGTGCTACCCTCCCCCACACTGTGCAGCAGGTCGGTCTAAAGGACTCCCACAGGGTTGAAAGCTCTAAGGCATGGCAATAGGATGATAGGAAGTGCCCAGGTCTTGTCTCCCCCATTCCTAGGCTGCCCTTTCCCAGAGACCCTGGCTCTGGGACTGGGCAGTGGGTTCAGCCAGGCCATGACTTACGGAGGGGAGGTCCTTCAGCTGGATGGACTTCTTGTCTTCCACCACCTGGCCCAGGCACCCTGTCAACTGGAGGGTGAGGGGAAGCTGTGTCGGGAGTCTCAACCCATCCCCACCCTCAAGCCTAGAAGTTTCAACAGACTCTTCAGTCAGTCCAAATGGTGGATGGGTCAACACCAAGGAGCAAGGAGATGGAGGGGAAGTCTGGCAGAATTCCCTATGGAGGACTCTAGGGTCTTCTAGGAGAGAGATATGCAGACCCCAAGGACTCTCACTCATCAACACACCCTGAGAGAGCCACATCCAGAAATACTCCAACAGAAGGGACATGACCACATAAACCTTTCTGTAGACGATGAGGTTTCTCCTAACAGAGCCTGCTCCTGAGAGGCTGTGATCCTTGTAACATCTCTAAGTAGATCCCAAGATCCAGACAATTCCATAAGATTCCAAGGAATTTTAGAGGATCCAAGTACTCCTGGCTGATCCCAGGAGTGTCCATGTGGCCTTATCAGCCCCTGCAGACTCCAACCCAGGGGACAGACGCAGAACTCACCGGAAAGCTGATCTCTTCCCCCAGCACTTTATCTCCGATAACCTGAAGAACGGAGGGGTCAGGGGAGGCAGTTAAAGGCCAGGCAAGGTTTTCTTCCTCGCCCGGCCCCACAGTGGACTAGAGCCCTCACCTTACAGGAGAGCTGGAGATTGTCCTCGGACACCAGCAGGAGGCAGCAGTGGGATGCCTGGGTCTCCTGCTGCAGCTAAGAGGGAGGGACAGACACAGTGAGAGGCTGACTGGGGATCTAGGGCCACCCCACTCCCCACTCACGCCTCTCTCCGAGGCTCTTCAGGTGGAGAAGAGGAGAGGGCGGGATGTCGGATTCTGAACTGCGATGGAGGACAGTGGTCCCTGAAGGGAGACAGGAGGGAGGGGCACAGGGACTCACATATTGGAGGACTTTGAGCTGCAGGGAAGAGGCATCCAGGTCGTAGAGTTCTCCTGCAAGGTGAAGACGCGGGTCAGAAGGAGGACCCTGCCCCGTCTCAGTGGCCGGGTCCCCAAGGCTCCGCCCTCGCCTCGGCCCCTCCGCCGGCTCCACCCGAAGGCCCCGCCCCCAGACATCCGCCCGAGTTCAACCCCGGCCGCGCCCCATCCCCTGGCCCCGCCCACACCGCAGGCCACACCCCTCCAGGCTCCGCCCTCAGGACCTGCCCAGGCCAGCCCTCACCGCACAGCTGCAGGATCTTTCGGTCGTGGTCGGTGTACGCGCCCCCTTCTGGCCCCTTCTGGTCTTCCGCCGCCGCCTCTGGGGGCTTCTGGGAAGCTCTGGAAGCCTCGCTGGGCCCGCGCCGCTGCAGGGCCTGCACCCTCCGCAGGGCCACCAGGGTCTGGGACGGGCCGGGCGGTCAGCGCGGCCCTC
>NW_007256843.1:63644-74365 GCF_000164805.1 Carlito syrichta
CGCGGCCCTCGCCCAGCCCTCGCAGCGCTGGCCGCCGCAGGACCCCTGCCTTGGCTCAAGCCCCCCCCTGCCCGCGGTGCCATCGCCCCTGCGCCCGCCCCAAACAACCCACCCCTCGGCCCCCCTCCCCTCCAGGGCGTCCTTCAGTCATGAACAGGAAAGTGCGGGGTCTGTCTCGGCCCCTAGCCCCATAGTCTTCCAAGACAGGACACCGCCTGATCTGTCTCCAGCACCCACGGGGTAAGTCCTTGTTAAAGTCTCAAAATCATAACATCTCAGGCATGAGACAGCCTCCGTATCATTATGTAGATAGATAGTTCCTGCTAAGTACAGATGCTTCTGGACTTCGGACGGGGCTGCCTCCCTATGATAACCCCTCGTAAGTTGGCGACCGTGTGTATTTCCCAGGTACTGAACCCGTTTTGTCTTGCCACTACCCTAGATAGGTCAGTGCTATCATTATCCCCATTTTCAGATGTGAAACTAGGGCTCAGAGAGGTTGAGTGACTTGCTCAGCTCAAAAGTGGTCGAGCTGAAGCTGAAACCCAGGTCTCCCCAGCTCCCTGGTGGAGCCATCTTCCCATCTTCTACCCAGCTCCCTGGTGGAACCATCTTCCCTTCAGCTGCCCCCATCCGACCATGGTCCTGCCCCACTCACGTGCTTCTCCACAGCCTGCAGGCTCCACTCCTCACTGTCACTCAGCTGGCCACAGTGCACCTGGAGGAGTGAGAGAAGGGAACCATGTGTGACTTCCCCCGGCCTCTGTATCTTCCAGATGCCCTCCCCATGCCCGGCACACACCAGTGCAAGCCAACACATACACACTCCAGTCTGTGGACCTCAGTGATAAGCCCATCATTCTGACCAGGCAGATAGCTCCAGGAAAATCCCCTCCTGCAGGAAGCCTCCCAGGGCTGATCCAAAGAGGTGGGGCTTTTCTGTCTCTGCCTATTAAGTCACTGCCCCATCCACAGCACAGTCTGGGTGTATAGTTCAGGGAATGGAGGGACCTTACAGCCCTCTCCATCTCCCGTTCCATGGTGCCCTTCGGGCCCTGATTATAGAATCAGTGGTGTTAGCCTTGGCCTCCCAGTGCCATCCTCTCTAGGTCAGGGTTTGAGTTGCCCCTAAGTCTGAGATCAAGGAAGAGGTATGATGTGCCGCATCTGCCCTGGGAAGGCTTGGTGGACAAAAGAATAAATAGGTGTGCGGGTTAGTGAGGTGCTTTCCCTTCCATGTGATTCTCACCCATCTAATACAAGCTTCCACCCTGCGGATAAGCCAAGGCCCAGAAACGTTGAGTAACTTGGGCGGGATCACATGGCAGAAAATGGCAGTCAGGACAGCACCACCCACTCCCTCCCCTTCTCTGCCCACTGCTTCCCTTCCCTAGATCCACTCTTACCCCCACCCCCACCATCCTGTCCCTTTCCAAGCTCTCTGTGCCAATCCCCAGGGAACTCAGCCCATCTCTCCTACTCTGTGACATCCCTTCCCCCACCCCTACTTGGGTGCTTGTCAAGGAAAATGAGAGGGTGGGTGGCAGTCTAGGGGCCCACTACAGGCCCTGCCAGCAAGGCTCCCCGCCTGTGTCACCAGCTTCCGGAGCCTACTCAAAGCTGCTCACCGACTGCAGTGCTCCCCACGGGGCCTGCACTGGGGGCCCCTCCGTCATCATCCTCCCTCCCCACTCAGCAGCCCCTGCCTGCCTCGGCTCTGCGTCCCCTGCCAGGAGCAGATGGGGAGGAGGAGACCAGCAGGTTTTTGGGAAGCTCACAGTCTGGCTGGGGCAGGATGAGTGGGGGGATGCTTCTGGGGGAGGTGTGGAACCTCATACCTGAGGAAGAAGGAGAGGGTGGACTAGGTGGGCAGCTCAGCGGGGAGGACATCTGGGAGGCTTTCTGAATTGCCTCTGAAGCATGAGGAGGGCAAGTAGAGCCTGAAGGCACAGGGACACTGCAGACAGGAGGCTGTCCTGGTAGTGCTGGGGGGTCGGTGGTGTGATGCACTGACAGGGGTGCAGTCAGTGGTGCCACAGAGGGAAGGGCCTTGAGTGCCAGGCTAAGACATTGGACTTTAGCCTGAGAGCACTGGGGAGCCATGGCAGACTTAGGCATCTGCAAGCTATCGTCTGGAGGGTGGAGGGTGAATTGGAGGAGCAAGACTGGAGGCAGGAAGACCTTAGGGGCTGCAAGGATGGTATCGACATTGAAGTTCTGGATGAGACTCCACCTATGACACCCACAGGACAGGGGGTGGAAGAAGCTGGGGTGGTGGCTCATTTGCATACGGTTTACATAAATATGTGGGCATTTTGCTGTTAGCACATGGAGGAGTCTGTGGTTCTTGTTCCTTCTACCTGGTCCCATCTCTCAGGAGAAGAGAAGGCTGGGACCCCTCTAGGGCTGTGGGGGCAACAAGTGCCTCGACCTGTCCACACCTAGTATGTGCACACACACACATACACACTCTCATGAAGAAGAACCTCAGCTCCCTCACACATATGCTGTCCCATGGAGACACACACACACACACACACACACACACACACACACACACACACACGGTGCAGTCCCAGTCACAAAGACATCACACACCCATACTTACAGTGTCTCCACCATCCACACTTACACATTCATGCCTGGACACAGGAAACTGAAGTTCACGTACTCAAGAGCCACAGGCATGCTTCTGGTGCCCCAAACGCAAACACATAGTCACTCCAACACGCTCACGCAGGGTTTTTTGTTCACCAACAGGAGCATACAGTTGTACCTGTTCTTACTAATCAGGGCGGGTGTCTGGGGTCTAGTGGGAACATTCAGCAGCAGGCACTGGGGCTGTCAGGAGGGCTAAAAGCCCAGCACAGCACCCCCACCAAGCTCGATGTGGCTTACGGCATGAACGCCCCATCGCCACACCGGGAGCTAGTGTGGATGGCACAGCTGGGGGAAAGAGTGGGCACAAATCAAGCACCAAATGCCAGAGACCAAGTGCCACCCACTCCTCAAAGGGCCTTATTATCTCAGAATTGCAGAAGAGAGTCAAGGACTCTTTCCACACAAAGAATGTACAATCAAGGCGCCTGGAGCTGCCAGCAGCAAAGGCTCAGTTCTTGGCAGTGCAGCCCTGCACCCAGAGGGCGCCTTCCTCAGAAAGCCCTCCATGGCGGTGTCTCCACCAGGCGCCAAAACCCTTACAGGGCTCCCTGGTTTCCTCGCCAACACTTGCTGTCGTGTACAATTCTGTCCTTATTTTGCTCACTTGTTTCATCCCTGTCACCCGCACCCCTCCAGACTATGAGGTCTGTGAAAGCAGGGCCTGTCTGCTCTGTCTTGGTCACGCCCGTGTTTCCAGCACCTAGCACACAATGTCTGGCACACAGTGGGTACTCAAATGGTTGTTCAACTGATGGATGGGTGAGGAGAAGGATGGGTAGGTGGATGCATACCAAGTGACCCAGAGAGAATAATGGGGCTCATTGAGGCCCTCCCCAAAGATCGGACACCCCCTCTACAATCTGCATCCTCTATCCTCAGGACTTGGTAGCAGCTGGGGTTGCCCATGTTGCCTCCAGGAGGATGTGAGAGCCTGTGGCCTGGAAAGGCTGTGTCAGATATATATACCCTAGGGAAAGGTGTCCCGGGGAAGTACATTTCTACAAGAGTGAGAGGGTGTAGGCTTGGAGGAGAGACAGGTGTGAATAACCCAAACACCTTTCAGGAGCTCTGCACCACCTAGGATGTCGGAGGAGGTGAGGGGATGGGTGCTAGAAGTTTTTCCTGGCAGCCAAACCCCAGGTAGCATCTTCCTCAACTGCGCGCGCCCCGTGAGAACAGCCACAGGCACCGCATCCTCACCAGGATCACACTCTTCCCCCAACACACCACCACCCTTTCGCCATGCCGGTTTTACTTGTGCCTGGAATACCCTGTCCCTTCTTCTCTGCCTACTGCCCTCCCATCTATGTCCCAAAGCCCCACGCAGATGCTGTCTCCGCTGTGAGTTCCCTCTTGCTGCCCAGTCCTCCGCCATCAGAGCACCCGCTGGCACGTTTATCACATTTGACCTGAGGGTGTCCCTGCCTTCCCCTAGACCGAGCACCCAGCCAGGGACAGGACCCAGAGCAGGGTTTTACTGGGTGAGTTGGATTAAATGATCTGACCCCAACACACACACACACACACACACACACACACACACACACACACACACACACGTCTTTCCTCCCCTCAGGAGAAGACTGAAGCCTAGACTCTTGGCCCATCCTGAGCAGCGGTCATGACAACTATCCTCCTTCCCACAAGGTATCTTCCAAACAGGTATTCCCACCTCCCGGGAATCCAGCCCACAGGGCCTCAACCTGAAGAAGCCCTTCTCAGGCAGCCGGGGGCCCTGCGCCCTTTTCCCTCAACAGAGAAGGAGGCCAGGCCACAGCCACTGCCTCCCCACCCCCACCTCTGCACACTGCCCCTGCCCTGGTCCTCCTGGAAGCCGACCAACTCCAGGACAGATAGGCAGTAAGGGTGGAGGAGCGGCCCCCTGAGAACTTTGTGTCAACAGCAGATCCACCCCCTATGGGAACAGAAGCTGGGGTGGGGGCAACAGCTTGGGGAGAAACCAAGTTGGGGCCTTGTCTCCCTCAGTCAGACAGATGGGGTGTGGAGGAAACCAAGCCAAGCACCCCTCCCTCCCTTTCCCTCTCCCGCCTCACAGTCACCCCCACTCCCACTGCCAGCAGCTC
The DNA here is from genome assembly GCF_000164805.1 of Carlito syrichta. Classification (NCBI taxonomy): domain Eukaryota; kingdom Metazoa; phylum Chordata; class Mammalia; order Primates; family Tarsiidae; genus Carlito; species Carlito syrichta. Next base: position 68,390 of record NW_007256843.1, read on the forward strand.
AGGAAAGGTCAGGCTCCTGGGAAGCCTTTAATTCCATTTTAATGAGCTTGGGAGAAGTCCCTGGATACACCAAGGCCGGCTCACCTATCTGTCTATGCCCCTAAGCCTGCACCTTATTGGGGGTGGCTGACATCTCTATGGAGGCAGGCCCCCCAGTCATGGCAATCTGGGGGTTCACCCTTTGGTTCCTAGGACAAGACAAGGATTTTTCGGGAGAAGAGACTGGAAGAGTAGCAGAACCTGGCCACTCAAGGCTCTGCCATTCCCACACCTCCCGCAGAGGGACAGAAACCCAGGAGCTTAGCCAGGGGCAGAAGAGGGCCAAAGGGAGCCCTGCCTGGGGTCCCAGCCCAGCTCTGCCCCACAGAGCAACCCCTACTTCCCTTCCCCTCCAGGAAGTCCACCTCGCTGCCTGGCTTCCACTCCCCCTCAGCCCTGGGTGCGGCTGGGCTTGATGCCTTCCCATGCAGCCCCTGCCCCTGAGCTTCCTCTCCTCAAGCCCCCTTGCTCCAGCTCCAAATCTCTACCCGGGTTTCCCACACCGTCTCTATTGGTCAGTGCCTTATGTCCATCTGTCTCGCCTCACTGCATTCATGCCTTCCTGCCTTCATGCATCTGGGAGGATCCCAGAGAGGAACCAGGGTTAGAGCAGTCCCAAGGGCTGAGTCCACATGGAGCTGGCACATCCCCCAGAAAGTTGTTGACTGAGTGACTTCATCCTGCCCATTCAAGGTGGGGCAGGGGCTAGGTGTGAGAGATACCTCCAGACACCTCCCAGACCCCTATTTCCCCTCACTCTATCCTAGCTTGCAGCTCTCATCACACACACACACACACACACACACACACACACACACACACACACACACACACACAAACTCCAGACAGGCTCCGTCCCCGACTCCCTCCCTTGGTCTCCTCTCCCCACATCCCACCCCACAACCGCCCAGGCAGGCTCTTACCAAGATGACAGCTGCCACAGCCCCGGCCTCCTTGTCCACCAGCGGTATGACCAGCACTGAGGGGGAGAGGGCAATGAGGTGGTCCTGTGGGGCCAGCGAGGCTCAGAGAGACTGAGCCAGGACCCGGGGTGGGGGGGAAGCAAAGACACAGACAGAGAAAGGCCGGGACAGAGACACAGAGAGACCCAGAGACCCAGAGAGACAGAGAGATGGGTCCTGAGGCAGCCACAAAGACAACCACGGCAATGACCCCTGTGTAGAAGGAAACCCCCTCACTTGGCAACTTTCTCATAATCCTCCCAGCAACCCTGGGAGGGAGGGAGGCAGGTCAGGCTGAGTACCCCTGTTTTACAGATTGGGGAACTGAGGTTCAGAAAGGGGAAGTGACTTGCCCAAGATCACACAGCAAGTCAGGTCTCCTGACTCCCAGTCTTGTGCACTTTCCACATCGAGACAGAGGACAGAGACCTAGAGAGACTGAGACACGAGGCAGAGAGAGACATGGCAGACAGGAGGCATGGAAAGGAAGAGAAACAGAGACAGTGACAGAGAGAGAATGAGAACAGCCACAGCCCCATCCAGTCACAGGCATAAGCATGTCACAGCCACAGCCACAGGCCGCCGAGTCTTAGCAAGTGCAGGGCCCTCACATGCTTCATCTCATCTGCTCTTCCTTGAGACGACCCCTCAAGGGAGGCACTGTCACTCCCATTTTATAGTCAGGAAATCGAGGCTCAGAGAGTTTAGTAGCACAACAGAGAAAGAACTGGAGGGATTGCTAGAGACACAGAGCAAGAGAAAGAAGGAAACAGAGATGAAGATGTGTAGCAGACAGACATGACCTGGGGCGCAGGGGCCAGAGACCCTCCCTGCCCCTGCCCGGCTCCCAGCTCTTACCTTGGGTGTCAGGAGCCAGTGGAGCCACCAGCCTGGCCAAGGGCTTCCCTGGCAGGTCCGAGGGGCCCAGCCCATTGCAGCCCAGCCGCTTCCGGGAGCACACAGCCTCTCTGAAAAGAGGACAGATCCCCCACCTTGAGAGCCCCTGGATCAAAGAGGAGCAGGCCCTGCCTCGGGACACACAGCAGGCTGGACCCTGCTCATGTGTGAGGATCTGGACAAGTTGACCTGCCTCAGGGTGGACACAAGGATGGCAAAGACAGGAGTTGGGGACCCTGAGCCCCAAGTAGAGAGGCAGGCAGCCACAGTCTGGCCTCTGGCACCCCTTGCTGGTCGATGTGGGAAAGGCATGCTGGGGCTGGTGCAAATCCCCTGGGAACAGGGAGTGAACACAGAGAAAGTGAACACCAGGGCTTTGAGCTAGGCTGCCAGGTTGAATCCTGCCACTGATCTCTGGCCTTAGGCAAGCGACTTCACCCTTCTGAGCCTCCCACAGAGAAGGGCAGGGAGAATAAAACCTTCCTCATGACCATCCTCAGAAAGCAATTCCAGAGTGACCTGTGCTAAGCACGTAGGGAGACCTCCAGAGGTGATCATTGTAAATGTATTGGAAATCTTCTGTGTGCCATGCACAGTCCAAGCAACTTACACTGATTAACTCAGGATTCCCAGCACCTCTATGAGTTAGATATGATCGTCATCCCCATTTTCAGGTGGAGAAGTTAAGGCCCTGAGAGGGTGAGTGAACTGCCTGAGGTCACACAGCTAAGAAGTGGTAGAGCCAGGATTTGAACCCAGGGAGGTGACCCCAGAGCTAGGTCTAGACACTATGTCTAAGCCTTCCCAAAGATTTCTGGGAGTGTGAGTCTTGAACAGGGGACTGCGTGAGTGTCTGGGTGTGGCTGTGGGGGAGGGGCAGTGGGAAGTGAGAGGCAGGGGAGGCTGGTGTGGGAAGAATGCGTTTCTCTTTGCCCCCCTCACCCGTACCACCACCACCCTGGCCTTTGGCTCTTCATGCTTAATTAAGCACATGAGTGTTCACCAAATGTCACTCCTTGATGATTAATTGTCCTGGGTTCCTCATTCCCCATGCTGCCTCCAGTTAATTGTGCTTGCAGGAACTGCCTGACTTGGACGGAAGAGAAGTTTGTGGGGTGGGTGCTCTGGCGTGTGCATGTAGGGTCACCAAGGGAAGCCCAGCAAAGGTCAGATGAGGAAAAGAGGGCGCCCTGCAAGTCACCAGATCAGGGGGTCACAGACACTAGTGAGACCAAGGACCAAAGTGGCTGAGCATCTTTTCAAGGTCATGCAGCATTCTGAACCAGACCTGTTCCCTCCTGGCCCCTTTGGGCAGTCCAGACTCTATAAGAAGCAATAATGTCTCCCACCTTCTAACTCTCACACCTGAGACCTGTAGGCTGCTCGAGTGCTGGGCTCCAGTTCTGGGCTATTCTGATTACCGGTGACCCCAGGAAGGAATAGGAACCTAGGCTGGCAGAAGGGCAATGGGAGCTGTGTTTCCTGATGACTAAACCGATGAAGGCTGGGCTTCGTGGAGGCTGGGGGTGACCCTAGGTCAAACAATCTGGTTATCAGGAGGCCACAAGGTGGCGCTGGTCCCTGAGGTGCTGGTCAGCAAGCGCTGCCTCATCCCGGCGACCCCGATCTCCCCACCCCTAGACCCAGGCTGCCCTGGCCTCTCTCTCAGGACCCTGATGATGGACTCTGTCCTCAGCCTTTCCTCTTTTCTGCACAAAACTCCCTCTTCTGTGCTCATGGCCTCACGACTCTGCCCCTCACTCATGAGCTCCAGACCCCAGATACCCTAAGGTCACCTGGAGCCGTCCCTGAGGTGCCCCAAGGTATCCCACCCCAATCTGAACTTATTATCTCCCTAAAGTGGCACAGCCATCCACCAGGTCCTTTGCAGCTCGTCCAAATCAGTCCTAGCTACCTCCCTTTCCTCACCTCCCCCATCCACTTAGTGAGTCACCTCCCCTGTATCTCTCACAACTGTCCCCTGCCCTCTATTCTTAAGCCACTGCCCAGCTCAAGTGGAGATACCTTTCCCCTGAACCCTGAATCAGCCTCTCCCCTAGCCTCTGGCCTCCTGTCTAGGTCTCTTAAATCCATCTTCCATACCAGAGCAAGAATAAGTGTTCTAGACTAAAAACCAGATGGAAGCATTCTACTTAACATCTTTCATTCCACCGGGTCCTTTTGGGTCAGGTTCAGTACTGAGGGCTGAGATGAGAAGAGGAGCCGGACACATGCCTGACCTACGGAGGCCAGTGTCATTTGGAGACTGACATACAGACCCACACTTGAATGAGGAGACCAGGGCTTGACAAAGGGAGGAAAAGCATGCCCAGCTTACTCAGGTGCAGGATGAGAGTGGAGTCAGAGAAGGAGGAGATGCCTGAGTTGAGTCCTGAAGGGTGTGCAGGGGTTATCAAGGCAGACAGGAAAGTATGTGCGGGTAGAGGGAACTGCATGAGCAAAGGCTGGGAGGAGAGAAGATTGTGTCTGCTGAAACAACCACAAAGAGGCTGGTGTGACTGGACAGCAGAGAGCAAGACTAAACTGTAGCCAGGGCCCTGAGAAGCTGGGCTCGAACCTGCTGGCAGTGGGGCCCTGGGAGGAATTTGAGCAGGGCAAAGAATGGGTCAGGTTGATTTCAGACCAGTCATGCTGACGACCCGGGTGACACTCTCACTGTGGAGGGAGAGTCTGACAATGGAAACCCAGTCTCGGTGAGAGCCCCATCATCTTAGTGGCCCTGGACAAGAATGGAGAGAAGGACTGGGCAGATCAAACTCACCTGGGCCCAGATCCCCAGGCACTGGAGCCTCCATGGATCCTCAGTTCTCAGGCCTTGGCACCCTGCCCTGCCACCTGCCCACCCCTGGCCCTGCCAGATTCCCAGCCACGCTTGCCTCAAGCTGCCCTTGTGGGAGCCCCTTTTCTCTGGCCCACATCTTTCAGAGCTGCTGTCCCCCTGAAGGTTTCAGAGATATCCACTGACTGCCAGGGCTGGGGGTGGGTGTCGAGGCCAGTCTCCCCACCCTCATGAGAAGGGGACTTTGTCTACTGCTCAGACCCCCAGTGGCAGCCAGTCTTCCCTCAACTCAAAGCCCCTGCCTGCTCCCCTCCTGTACCTCCCTTCCTCACTCCCCTGCCCCCACTGCACCTCCCAGGCTCTTGCTGGGACTGGGGGGTCCTCTGCACCCCAGAGCCAGCTGTCTGGGCTGAAGGCTAATGACTCAGCCCCGGGTGCCTGAGTGGTCATTGTCTGCCCCAGTGAAGATAAAGACAGATGGGCACAGAGTGGAGAGAGGAACGGGTGTGGATTTTATGACAGTTCCGTCCCTTTAACAACTATTTGTTCAATGGAAAAAGAATAGAGGGGAGGGCTCTCTGCTGGTAGGCCAGTGGCCAGAAGGAGCTGAATACCCAGGCCCTTCCACAGCTCTGAGCTCTCCTGTCCTTCCCTGGACCTCTTCTGTGGCGAGGCCCCTTCCTCCTTCCTGAGCCCTGGCCCTCCAGCTGCCCCCTCACTGACCCCCACCCTCCACTCACATGAGAGCCTCACTGAGCCCTCGTCCTTCACTGAACCCATTCTCTCACTGAGCCCCAATCCCCCACTGCACCCCCATCCCCCGCTGAACCTCCATCCCCTTCCGAACCCCTATCCTTTCACTGAGCACCCATCCCTTCAATAAGACTTCATCCCCTCATGGAGCCCCCATCCCTGGCTGAACCCCCGTCCACCGCTGAACCCCCATCCCCTCACTGAATCCTCCTCTCACTGAGCCTCGATCCCCTCACTGAGCCCAAATCCCTCACTGAGCTCCCATCAACCACTGACCCCCGGTCCCCACAAGAAGCCCTCATCCCCTCAGAGCTCTCCTCTCCTCGCCGACCCCCATCCCCACAATAAGCCCTCATCCCCTCACTGAGTCCCAGTCCCCCACTGAGCTCCCATCAACCGCTGGGCCCCCATCCCCACAACAAGCCCTCATCCCCTCACGGAGCTCTTATCCCCTCACAGAACCCTCATCCCCCACTGAGCCCCCATCCCCTCACTGAGCCCCCTTCCCCTCCCTGAGCCCTCATC
>NW_007256843.1:74388-113804 GCF_000164805.1 Carlito syrichta
CCCCGAGACTTCATCCTCCCACTGAATCCCCACTCTCACTGAGCCCCCATTCCCTCACGGAACCCTCAGTCCTTCACTGAGCCGCCCTCCCCTATTGAACACTCACCCCCTCACTAAGCCCCTCTTTTCTCACTGAACCTCAGTCCCTCTCTGGCCTTTCATTTCTCTCAGACACAAATGATGATCCAGGTCAGAACCTGGACCCTCTTCACCCTCCCTTCCCCTAGAATAGGAGAATCCGGAAGTGGAAACACACTATTCCCTATGTCCTCAGAGACGAATCTGAGGGACAGTCAGATTTGTAGTGGAAGGAGACCACCGCTGAGGAACTGTGAGGAAGACATTTCTCTCGAGGTTGGTCCCTGGGACCCCTAGATGGCAGTGGGCGGGTAGAGATGGTGCCTCAGTTGCAGCTGAAAGGCCTGAGATTTTCTCTGCACTCAGCGGCAGGTAATCAGAGGCTTTACGATGGCAGGAGACAGTAAGTGAGGAAGGTGGCAGGGCCGGGACTGAAATAGGCTGGGAGATGGGGGTGAGGGCACCAACAAGAGGGAAGGGAAGCCTTCCAGGAAGACGGCAGCCAAGGCAGCCTCCTAGCCTCTCCTCTCCAGCCCTGAGTTCCTTCTGCAGCCCTCAGAATTCAGAACCTCAACAGCCCTTGACATCTGAAGTCCAACCTTGTCATCTCACACAAGGGCAGGCGGGCCCAGAGAGTGCCTGGGATCGTGGATGCAGCCACGTTGCCCCGGGTCTCAGGTCTCCCCTTTCTGCCCAGGGTTCTTCTTGTGGACAGATCTACCCCTGGGGGAGGCCGCTGTGGCCCAGATCCTGGTTCTGAAACTAGAAACCTCCTCAGTGCCAGGGAATTGTGGGGCAGGCTCCCCCGGAGAGGGCTACTGGACAGACCATGGAAGATCAGTCAATGGGATCGGCTGAGATGGAGGTGGAGCAAGCAGCTTGAGCAAGCACAAGGAGGCAGGGAAGCCAGAACACACTGGAGCGTGAAACTGGGCACCCAAGAGCCTGCACAGGGATTGGGGGCAGGGTAGGTGGGTCTGGGGAGCTGGTGGGGGCCTCCTTGCTCCTGCCTTGACCCATCTCCACCCTTCTTCTCCCCGGCATCACCCTGAGCCCATTCTCTGCCTCTTCTCCTGGCGTTTTACCTATCTTTATGGTCCAGCCTCCACGTCACACCTGCTGCTGTTTGCCAGCCCTGCCAGCGTCCAGGGTTTCCTGGAAGAGTACTCCCCACCCCCCTCAGGCTCCACATCAGCCTGCAGACAGGTACCTCCACCTCCTGATGGGACTAGAGTCACAGAGATCACCACTGGAAGAACCCCATACCCAACCCTGCCCATTTCACTGAAAAAGGGATTGAGGCCAGAAGGGAAGTAATTATCTCAAGGTCACCCAAAGTTAAGCATTCATTGAAACTTGGGAATGCACCTAGCAATCGCTGAGCTCCTACTGTGTGCGGGGCACTTGGCACTTATTAGCTCATTTATCTAACAGGCCCTCCCCTTGAGGAAGGGCACAGTGAGGCAGGAACAGGGCCAGGCTAGAATCCGGGCCTGTCTGACTCCCATCCAGTGCTCTTCTCTGTTCCACATGCCTAGGTCTCAAGCCCTCACCCTGCCTGGAGCTCCTAGGAGTAGGGCCCAGCCAGCCCTGAGGCCTTTCAGGCCTAACTGTGAAGGCAGGTGCCCCACTGGACACGAGACACCAAGGTGGGCAGGCAGAGCGCAGACACCAGAGGGAGCGCTGGGACTAAACCTTCACCCTCAGGCCTTGCTGGCTTGATGGACATTGATCTCTGGGTCTCCTGGGAGGTCCCTGTCCCCCTCACCTGCCTTGCCCCCCTCATCCCCTAGCCCTACTCAGCCTTCTGAAATCTCTGACCCCTGTCTCCCAGCAGGCGCCATCTCCACTGAGCTCTGGGTTAATTGCATTTGAGCATTCACTTTTAATTGCTTTTTGGGGGTACCTTTTCCAAAGGCCTTGCTGAGTCTGCAGTGGCTGGGGGAGGATGCTGAAAGGGCTGCTGATATGGAGGACCTGGGTCCCTCAAAGATGCCTGACCCGCAGACACCCTCCCACTCTGCCATGCAGCAGAGAGTGGAGGGAACACTCACGGGTCAGAAGGGGCAATGCAAGCCATGTGGGATGCTCCCTCTGCTTCCTGGACCTGATAACCTGGCTCCCTCCCAGGAAGGCTTCCAGGCTGCTTCAAGGAGCCTTCCTGGAGGAGCTAAGCTCTTATTAAGCAAAGTTTTAGAATTGGGGTGGGGAATGCTGGCTCAGAGGAGAAAAGGGGACATTACCACTTTTTTTCCCCTTTAGGATTCCAAAGACCTTCCAGCTGTGTCCCATCATCTTATATGATAAGCCAGAGAGGAGTGGTCAGTGGCTTTGCTCACAAGGTTCTTGAGGGGAGACATTGTTAGGAGAAGCTGAAAGGAATTCATGAAGGATCAGAAGGTGGGAAGGCCCAGGGCTATCGGAGAGGCTATTGGAGGGGGAAGGGCTGAGAGAGGCCGAAAACCTAGAACCCAGGCTTCCAAGTGCCAGCAGGAGCCTTGGGACCACAAGTTCAACATCTCCAAAAAGGAATTCTTTCCGTGGCCTGTGAAAGAGGAGTGATTTATCAGGCTCAGCCACTACCCAAAAGGACCACATCCCTGGACCACTCAGCCTGCTGGAAAAGCCCTTGTCACAGGGGTGGGGTGCTGCCTTCTGGGAACACCTCCACCAGCAACTTCTCTGCCCTCACTTCCCCTCCCAGTGCTCCCTGGGCCCCACAACCCTGCATCAGTACTCAGCAGGCAATGGCCATGCCCCCTGGAGCCTGCCTTCTCCCCACCAGCCCTCAACACCTTTTCATCTGACAAAGTCTATTTCCCTTCACTGTCCCCTGAATGTCCAGGAGCCAGGAGACCCATGTCCCAGGCCTGGCTCTGCCTCATACCTGGCATGTGGCCTTGGGCATGTCTTATGACATTCACCCAACTGTAAACGAGACAGCTGAATTCAGTGGGTTTAGGTATCAGGGGATCACAGTGCACTGATCCCATTATCCTAAAGTCCATAACCCCAACATTCTTTCACGATGGTCATTGCCAGCAGGTACCCCCCATCAGGGATCAGCCTGTCTGAAATGCTTTCCATGTGTCCAAAGCAGTTGATCCTCCCAACAAATCTATAAGGTAAGTACTATTATTACCATTTCACAAACAAGAAAACCAAGGTGTGGGTAGGTTGTGTCATTTGCCCAAGGTTACACAGCTAGTAAACAAGGAACTGGGATTTGAACCCAGATAGTGGAGCTCCAGAACCCTCAGCAGGATCTCCCTGTTCTCAGACACAGAGGCTTGACACCACGAGTTCCTGCAGGCCCAGCAGTCTAGGATTGCAAGCCCAGCTACACAGGTAGTTCCCACAGCATGCTGGGATTCTAAGTGATTGACACCATAGTTCCAGTGGTGCAGCATTTAGGAGAACTCCACGAGGAGAAAACCCCACAGCTGGCACATTCCCTATGCCCTTCCATTTCCCCAACAGAGAGAAGACATTGCTTCTGCCCATCCATGCTGGGGTCAGTGACCTGGACAAGGAACTCCACTTAGAACACTGTCTGGGGTCAAGGCTAGAGGGGGAGGATCAGACCCGCTGACCTTGGAAGGTTCCTCAACCCTGAGAAATCTTGGTCATGCAAGAGGGTAGTGGGGAGGAGAGAGGATGACTCACCGGATTTTCCCCTCCTGGGGCAGCTCATGTGGGGGGTCCTCACACACCAGCCGGGACTCCCTGTCCAGCAAGTAGGTGTAGACAGTCTCCTAGGATGGAAGGCACTCATGAGACCCCACAGAGAGGCCCTCCCAGCTGCTCATCCACAGGGAGCAGAGCGCTGGCATTTGTGTTTGGTTGGTTGGCAGTTGGTTTGCTTTTGCTCCCCAGATGATTGTAACATGCAGCTGGGGTGGCACAACAGCCGTATGAATGGAACAGTTGGAGATTCTGGGCAGGCGCTGGTCCGTGAACCTGCAACTTTCTTCACCTATCGCCCCAAGTCCAAGGTCCTGGGAAAGAATCAGAAGGGCTGAAGGTACAGAAAAATCATCCCTGCCTGGCTCCATCCTCAAGCCTGAAAAAGATAACTGTGTAGGGGAGCAGCTCAGAATGCCCCAAAAAGCACTCTACAAGAAACCACATACCCGTGACCCCAGCAGGGGAGGCACAGAGCAGAGCACTGCAACCATCCTCACTGGGGCCAGGGAGGCTTCCTGGAGGAAGTGCCCTTTACGCTGAGAGGGACTTAGACACATTCAGAGAGTGGGCGGGTACAGAATGAACTCCTGGGCCTAGTAACAGGTATGCAGGTAGGTCCGGAGGTGTGAAGAGCATGAAACATTTATAGCGGGATGAGCTCCAGGCAAGCGGGATGGAGCAGGAAGCACCCCGCAAATAAGCCAGAGGAGGGACTGCTCGTGTTAGCCGGAGAGACAGACATTAGCAGATTTATCTGTATTTTGGACCAATCACTCCCCAGAGTGAGATCAAAGCTCTTGCTCGAGGCTTGTCAAGTCTTTGGCTCTTTAATTCTCCCTCCCCAGGAGCCCAGAGCAGTCTAGGGCTTCAGTTCACCCAGGCCACATCTTGACAGAAGTAGTTGCCCTCACTGACCTGCAGGCAAAAAATCCACATTCTCCACCAGCAGAACTTGGGACCCTTGGGAATCCCTAACCAAACCCCATTCAGCACAGCCTTGCTCTACTGTTTTATCTGTGGGAGAGTGCAGGAGAGCTCTCCTCCCTGCTGAGGGTATCCTGGAGGGCTTCAGGAGGAGGTGACAGTGGAGCTACGGTTGAAGGCCCACCCTCAGGAAGTGTGGAATCCTTCTCAGCAGAAGCAGTAGCCTGCCCTGACTCTGAGAGTCCACAATCCTGTCAGCCACTCCTGTTGCCCTTGGCTGTCCCCAGTCAGCCCCCGCCCCTACCCAATCCACCCCCACAACCCTGAGATGCCCCACCCACTATTTGTTAGGGCCTGAAGGAGGTGAGGGGGCACACACCCTCTTGTCTGGGTTGGAGCTCCCATTGGAGTCGACAGGCGAGGAATTCAGAGATAAAGAATTCTGGGGGAAAGAGGCCACCCACTCCTCAGCCATATTCAGCCTCCTTGTCATCCCATTCTTCAAGCAGCCTGGGAGGGCCCCCAGGTATCTGGCCCAAAGAAGTTAAGAGACCACCCAGGGACACACCCAAAGCCCTGCCCAGGCAGAGATAGAGGTGGGTAATCCGTGGAGCAGAGGGGAACAGATCCTCCCTTCATTTCTGAATGTCCGTGCATCTCCCGCCCCCTCACTCTCAGCCCTCTGGGTTAAAATTAGCTGGGTTTATTGGAGAGAAGGAGGGAGCCGTTTCAGACACATCAGCACCATCTGCATTCGGGGCTGCCTGCCACAATGGGTGCTGATGAGGAAGCCAGGTGCCAGCAGCTCTCCTCCCTGAGGGTGGGGGACCCCTCCCCATCTCTGCACCCCTCCCAGACCTCAGCTCCCTTGCCTCTCAGAGTGCTGAGCCCCTCCACGCACTCAAGCCAGGGCTCCCGAGAGTTGAGTCGGGGCTTCCCTGGCTCATACAGGTCTCTCGGGTGGCCCGGGGGACAGCTCCCACTGTCCCAGGAAACTTGACCACAGCTGGCAGCCCAACCCCCAGCTCTGGGGAGACAATAATTCAGTGCAGTGCATCTACACTGGCACAGCCACGAGGGTACCCTGCCTGGGAACACAGAGCCCGCTGCATCCTCCTTCCTGCCCCCACGGCAGCCTCCGTGGCCACAGAGGCACTCAGGGCCGCCCTGTGGAAACTGACTTGCCAGCTTCCCCTACCCTCCCTTTCCAGATGTGCCTCCACCCCAGGCCAGATGTTGCCTCATCCCTCTCCAGGACGATTTATTTTTGGGCGCCAACACACCACCCACTTCCTACCAATTTCACACTCAATAAAGCTCACTCATTAGCCCTCCTCCTGGGCTCTAAACTTCTAGGAGGTTTTGGGAAGGCAGAGCTGAGGCGAGGGAAGAGGAGGGCTTTGGTGCCAAGTCCCATTTGTCCCTGTCATGCTGTGTGACCTTGGGGGAAGTGCCCTCCTTCTCTGGGCCTCTGGTGGTTCATCCATCAAGCAGATTCAGGGACAATGAGCTCTGGCGGGGTGGGAAGGTCACATTCTGAGTTGGTCGTATTTCCTGGAGCAGAACCCGCCCTTGGCTGGAGTAGGGAAGAGGACATCAAAGGCCATCAGGACTCAGTCTGGGCATCTCCTCCTACAGGAAGTCTTCCGTGCCCTGAGAGTATACCCGATCCCCTTCCAAAAGCCCCAGCTTCCCTCTGTCTGATACAACTGACCCCTGCTGCTTTGGACCTTGAGAGTTGGTTTACCCACTCTCCTGCCTAAGGATGACAGTGGCCATTAAAGCCACGTTGTAAAGTGGCTTGGGGCAGCTGAAGAGGGGCACAATTCCCCCAAGAAGACACTCTGGGCTCAGGCAACGATGATCATCACCCTCAACCTACCCCAAACCTGTAACCCATCCATGGTGTTGAGATGGGACAGAGAGAAGCTGAAAGGCCTCTAGAGGCCATTTTTTCAGCCTCCTGCCTCCAGGCAAGGCGCTTTAACCCAATTCATCAAGGATGAGCCCTATTCTAGCACCTTCCAGATCTGGTTTCCAGGAAGTCCTTTCACAGGTCTGCCCTCAACCTCTTCTGCTGCACATATTCCAAAACCCATCTGACTCCACCATGTCCTAACTGTTATCCTAGGTGAATCCTTTCCATTATTTGAGACACAGTTTTTCTAATTAACCTTTACGGTCCGTTCTGGCTAAGATATTGCAGGATTCCTATGCAAGTTTATTCTTTGGAGCCTAGCTTCAGGTCTCCTCCTCCAGGAAGCCCTCTCAGAACACTCATCCAGACTTTTCATGCCCTCAGTGAGAGTCCTCTGAGCAGGGATCCTGCCTCTTCCTCACTCTTTGACCCTGGGTGAGATACAGCTCGAAGTTGGTCAAAGGTTGGGGGTGGGGTGGAAAATGTGGGGCAAAGGCGGTCACCTACCACTTTGGGGAGCACAGCTGACAGGGCCTCCTTGACAGCCTGTTGCAGGCCTGCAATGTCGATGACAGAGCCCAGGCTCAGCAAGGCATCCTGCAAGAAAGGAGAGGGCAGTGAGGGGCTTTGCCAGACAGGACAGGGCAGCCCCGGCCACTCAGAGTGCTGTGAGCACAACCCCTCCACTGCCCGCGTCACCAGTTTAGATCAAGCCTGAGCCTCTCAGACACTTGCATCCCAGGATCTTAGAATCTCAAAATCAAACAATCAAACAAAATCAAACAATCTACGTCTTAAGTCCATATAACATCCAAGTCCCTGCATCTTACCGATGAGGAAATTGAGCCTCAGAGACAGACCAGGGACTTAGCAAGGCCTCACAGTGAGTCAAGAGGTTAAGCCTGGACTGGACCCCAGGTCACTTGTCCTTCAGTCTACAACAACTTTGGCATAGTAGGGAAAGCACAAGCCTCCACATCAAAACAAAGCAAGCAAACAAACAAAAAAAAAAATTTGAACCCTACCTCCACTAAGACTGGGTGTCTTGGTTGAGTCACTGAGCCTCAGCCTCCTAGCTGTAAATTGGGGCAACTGTGGCTATTGCCCCTTAAAGCTAACATGAAGACAAAAGGAAAGTGAGCCCTAAAAAATGAAAATAAAAATGAGATGGCACACTGGAAGTGCCCCCGGAGCGTCCAGCACAGACCAGGTACTCAGCGAATGTTGTCCGAAGCTGGGTCCCACTCACTTTCCCCAGAAGGGAGGTGGCCTCACCCAGGCTCACCCAGGCTCAGTTTCCAGCCTAGTGAAGGACCGTGTTGAGAGCAGCCAGGGTTCAAGGGGTGCATGGCCCATAATGTGGGAGAGTAGTAGGGCCACCCCTGCAGCCCCGGGAGGGGAAAGAGAAGCCAGCCTTGACTGCTTACAGCTTCCCATCCCTGGAACAGGCCTCGTCCTTGCAGAGCCAGAACGGAGAAAACAAAAGTCCCTGCTTCTCGCTCTATTAACTTGGCCAGAGCCACAGGGATCAAAGAGAAAGGTAACGGAACAGGGGATTCAGGGCCAAGGCAGGATCGTGACTCACACCATTCCACCAGCCGTGCCCTCCCCACAGCCCTTGGAAGTCCTTAAGTCCTTTCACATGTCTTCCCTGTGGATGTCTGGGTCTGTGTTCAGAAAGCAAAGTGATTAACTAGAAGATGAAGAAGACATGGTTCAGCCCTCATTCATTTGAAAATGATATGAAGTTGAGGGTCTTAGCAGACCACAAGCTCAGCATGAGCCCACAGTACAAGAATGGCTGGTAAGGAATAGAAATGCTGAAACTGCAGGCCATAATAATAGAAATATGTCAACCCAAATAGAGAAGATGACAGTTCCTCCACTTCTATAGTTGGGTTAGATCATGCCCAGTTCATTGCGTCTCAGGACAAGACTCATTCAGAGGAGGTGACTCATGTACAGAGGGAACTGGAAACCAAGTCCTGCATGTGAGTAAGACAGGATAGCCTAGGGATGGTTCATCAAAAGCAGAGCATACATGGTTATCAGTCTAATTCAAATCTCTGAGCCTCTCAGGTGGGAGGACTGAATTCTGTGGCCCCATGGACAGCCTGGGAGCCCATAGGATTTCACAGGAGGCTGGCCTTGGGCCAGTGGGACAAAGGACCTTCTTCTAAGCAGAGCCATGCTACACAGGAGAAAAGGAGGAAGTGAGCTCCCCATCCCCAAGCATGTGCAAGAATGGGCTGGATGTCCATTTGTCAGAAAGGCTGCAGAGTGGAGTTCTCCACTGGGATCTAGATGAAACCTGAGATCTGGGCGTCAGCTCCAAACTTCACTCTTGGGTCTTCTTGGCTGCAGTTCCCTCCTCTACTCCCACCCAATTCTGTGTTCCTAGGAGGAGGGGGGCAACAGTGGACTCCCTCCCCAAATGCCCATTGGCATTGCTTTCCCAACTCCCAGCCTCCCTGTGACCCCTCCCATTGTTCAAGGATGAAGACACATCTTGGCCATGGGGAGACGCCCACCCTTGGTCATTGGAAGCAACGGTTCCAGACAGCACAATCCCCAAATTGGAAGGTGTGGTTCTCTGACCATCCCCTAGCACTCCTCAGCACAGTTCATGTGTCCTCAGCACCACACAGCCATAGACCCCCACATCCTCACAGACACCCTCCAGGCATACACACACACACACACACACACACACACGCTCTCACCAGAACAGCTACCTCCTATGGATTCACAGGGTAAGGGCTCAACGGACTGCAGCACACACAGTACACATGTAGGCTACTGTGGCCTTCCAAGGTCAAGTCTGAAGACTGAAAAGGGAAGAAAGAGCTGGTGCTCCAAATCATCCCCAAATAAAGTCTGCCAGACCCAGGCTTCCCAGACTGGGGCCCCAAGGGCAGGGTGCACAAGGTGGTATTGGTCTATTCCTTCCTGGAGGTGGGGGGTCGACCAGCTGACCCCTCACCCTGTCCTCAGTGGAGTCTGATGTGTGTGCAGTGAAGTTAAGGAGGAAGGACCCAGGTGATACAGTGAGACTGATGCAGCGGAGAAATTCCTCAAATTAAAGGCTTCAGACAGCTAAGTGTCCCCATTTGGCAGATGAGGAAACTGAGGTTCAGAGAGAAGCAATGACCCACCTGTGGTCAGCCAGCCAGTTATGACAGAGCCATCCAGGACCCAAACTCTGGATTTCTAGCCCATGTCTGGTTCCTACTCAGCACCCGACCCCCGCTCCCACCCTAGGGGGCTTAGAAAGAACAGGCTGTCCTTTGCTCGGATTGGTGGACTCTTCAACCTGCCCTTTGCTTTGACTGGGGGATGCCCTGGACTGTCCTTTTCTGGAATTGGTGGGTGCCTGCCTGGCCTTTGTTCTGACTGATCAGTTTTCTGGGACTTTTCAGGCCAAGGGCAGGATAATGGCAGTGGAGGGAGTTGGAGCAGGAGTAGGGAGGGGGTTTCACATCCATGCCAGAGTGGGCTGGATGTAGACAGGCCGATGAGACCCAAGGCTCTGGGCTGGCATCCTCTGTCTCTCTACTTCCTGGCCTGCTCAGCCTGCCCCAGGAGTAGGGGGTGCTGGGTGTGGGAACTGCAGCTGGGAAGGGCCACTTCAGATACTCAAGGGGGCCTTCAAGGCTTGTACAAATGCCACCTCCTCTGTGAATCTTCCCCAGATCTCATGGCAACCTCACCTCCATTGTACCAACTCAGGGAAGGAAACAACTCCAATTCCAAAGCCCATGGTGTGTGGGTTCTGAGGATAGAGTGGCTGCTTCAGCAAAGGAAGGAGAGACTCAGTGGGGAACAGCTGAGAGGGGGACGTGGGGAGATGTCTGAATTGGAGGCACAAATGGGGAGCCAGGCTCAAGTCAGGGATCGGATCATAAAAGGAAGTGAAAAGGAAAAATACAGACAGCCATCCCTGCTCACATGCCCACCTATACGTGCCACACAAATACACATTGCCACACACACACCTCTGCCCATACATATATGTGTACACCCTCACACAAACACACATAGATAAAAATGCAATCATAGATCCAGTGCACATGCATGTGCAAACGCACACATGCATGTGCAAACGCACACAGACCAGGTTCAGGATGGGGTAAAGGAGGTCACATTTCCTGCCTTCACAGTTTTTTCAAACAAACATCATATAAATATCAGCATAACAACCAGACAATTTCCCTGACCCCAGGGGAGAATATGTAGTGTGCAGGAAACAGCAGTGACTTCCAGTCCTGTCCCAGATTGACTATAGAAGTTCTGTGATCCTAAGCAGGACCCTCTCCTCTTCTGAACCTGTTTCCTTGTTAGTAAAAGTAGGTATTTCTAGCTCTGCAGCATATAGTTATACGGTTTTGTGGTTTAATTCAATGAGGATAAATGGATGTTTGGGTAAGTGCGTGGATGAATGGATGGGTGGGTGGGTTGGGTGGGTAGAAGGATGGATAGGGGGTGGATGGTGAGTACATAGGTGGATGGATAGGTGAGTGGGTGAGTAGATGGATGGAGGGAGGGTGGATGGTGGATAGATAGGTAGGTGGGTGAATGGATGGGTCGATGGGTGGGTAGATGGATGATGGGTGATGGGTGGACGGGTAGATGGGTGGATGGATGGGTAGATGGATGGGAGGATGGGTGGATGGGTGGATAGGTGGTTGAGTGGATGGTGGGTGGATGAATGGGTAGGTGGATGGATGGATGGGTAGATGGTGGGGATATAGAGACACATAGGATCTTCCTGCTCTCTCTGGCTCCCTACCTGCAGTTTTGTGGTCCAAGGTAGGACCAGTCAGCACCACAGACAGCGCCACTCCCACACACTAGTCTTTCATTCATCCCAGGTATGAGAAAGGAGATCAGTTCTGAGTCAGACCTCCTCAGAGGCCAGGGTTGGGGCTCTGCATTTCTGGGCTAGAACAATATTTCTACATACGTCTGGAGAGAGGAAAAGGTCTGCACGAAATTACTTCTAACTCCTTAAAATCTACGATTATGTGAAATCAGAGACTTTGACCTTATCCCCTCCAGCGCCACCAGCACAGGGACTGATGCCCTTCCAAGGGTCAGGTCACTGCCACTAGCTTCTCTCCTATCTCCTCTCCACTAGTCTCGATGTCTTCGCCCACCTCCACACGTCCTCCTATTGCTCCCCCCACTGTCTGGCACTGACCCCACACTTCTTTCTCTGAAACAAAACCTCGCAGTGCCCCCGCTGGCCTACGAGGAGGTAATAGCACCTGCCAAGACTCAGGCTGTGTTACAGGGACAGGTCACCCATACCGATTCATCCAGCTCTGCCTGTACTAGGTCCACCGTGAGGCCTGCGCTAGGTTCTCTGTGAGGACTGTGCTGGGTCCCCTGTGAGGCCTGTGCTGGGTCCCCTCTGTGGCCTCCTTTCTCTCCGGTCCTTGTGTCTCCTCTAAAGGGAGGGGACCTTTCAAGAGCCACCAGGACCTCGGAGCTCCTCTCCCGCTCTGCCCCTCTTCCTTCCCTCTGGGTTGGAGGAGGGGCTTGCGCAAATGCCACCTCCTGTGAGCCTCTCTGCCTCCCTCCCTACCTCCCTCGGCCAACGTCCACCCCTGTCCCAGGTTGCGCTCCTGTCTCCTCGCTAGGAGTCTTGACGTCTTTTCCCACCTCCACATCCTCTCTTCCTTGCGGATGGCTCCTCCTCCCACTCCCCATCTCTCTCCTGCATACTTCCTGCCCCCACCTGCTCCTGTCTCTCCTGCCCACTCCTCCCCCAGACCTCCAAATAGTCACCTTGAGAACTTGAGGAGAAAGCACCTGACTCAAGATGCACAGAATGGGGAACCCGGGAAGGCGGTTGTGGTGGGAAAACCGGGGGTGCCAGGGCAGATGCCATCTACACTCTTGCTTCCTGCCTCCTGTTCCGGCAGGCAATACACACAGTCTCTTATCTTCCCAGAGAGCGGGGCCCTTCAAGGGCAAAGGAGAATGTATCCACCTCTGGGTCCATGTAAGTCTGGCACTTGCAAGCACAGCCGCTTAGGGTGACTGGCAGAACTCCCCCCAAAGAGGTCTCCTATGGACTCAGGCCAGAAGCCCCCTTGGCTACGCCTTGGCCCTCAGCCTGAGCCCAGCACCCCAAGCTTACTCTGTGACTCCTTCAGCCCTCGCAGCATGCTTAGCCTGCAGAGTCAGAGACAAGGAAGCAGGACAAGGCGGCTCCTTCTCCTCCCCCTCCACCCGCCCACGCCTGCCACCTGCCTGAGGAGCCGCCTTGAATACTCAGAGAGGAGCCGCCTGTGAGTGCTAAGAGCTGGCAGTCCCAGACGTCCTCTAAGTAAGGCTGAGCTGAGCGTAGAGGAAAGAGACTTGGGGACGCTCGGAGACCTAAGTCCGAAGGAAGAGGCAGGACAGAGACCCAAGTCACAGAACAGCCTCAGTGTCAGTGCCCTGCCTGAGTGGGGCATCTGGCTTTGGGGAGGGGAAGGAACCTGTCTGACGCACCTCTTGTGGCTAGAGGTATGCACCTGTGGTTCTCAAACTTTAGTTGTGCACCAGGGTCACCGCATTTTGAAGTACAGGTCTCTGGGCCCCAGCCCTAGTGTTTCTGAGACAGTATGTCTGCGATGAGATCCAAGAACTTGCATTTCCAAACATTCCTAGATGACGCTGATGCTGCTGGCCCGGGGCCCACACCTGAGACCCGCTGACTCTAGGAGGGTGTGACCCTCCTACGAGCCGGGAGGTGCCTGCTTTGATCATCCCACTCAATAGGTGAGGAGGATCAGTGGGGAGGGGCCTTGCTCAGGTGAGAACAGCCATCCTCTGATGTCAAGTTCTAACTGCTTCTACCACATGAGGGGACTCCCCCGGGCAGGCCCCAAAGGAGAGGAGAGGCAGTGATGAGGAAAATGAGTGAGGTGGGCGGCGGGGTGGCACGGGGCCACTTGCAGCTCAGGATCCCAGCCCTAAATTAGGACCAGCCTACCGGGAGCCTTCCTCTTCCCTGACTTTCTCTTCCTCTCCTCCCGCCTCAACTTCGCCCTTTTTCCCTTCCCCCTACTCCCCCCACCCCACACATGCCTCCCCTCAACCCTTCGCAGACTCCGGCTTCAGTTGTTACTCCAACAGGGCCGCGTCTCCAGCCTCGGAGCCACACTGGAGACACGTGCACTGTAGAATACACCTGAGCCTAGTCCTGGTGCCTCCCGTGGGTGGCCCTGCCCTGCTGAGCTTGACCATACTGTTGTTGGCTCCTCCTTCCAACGTCCAAAGCAGCTCCTCCCGGGCTTCTCAGCCTTTCCAAGTCGGTCCCAGCTGCTACCTAGCTCCTACCTCCTCCTAAATGCCCTCTCAATAGACTCAGGCTCCCTGGGATCCAACACGGGCTAAGTCTGGGGAGGGTGAAGGCTGAGAAGAGGGAAGGAGCTAGGGAAGTAAGGCGGGCATTGCCTGGACAGGCTGTCCTCTGAGGGCCTGACTCACTGGGATTCCCTCGGTCTCCAGCCCAGGAGTCAGGAAAGGAGGGAGTAAAAGGACAGCCAGAGTGGGTAGTGGTTGGGAGGCAAGAGGTAAGTGTGGGAGGCAGAAGATGGCCCCGTGCGACCGATGTCAGACGAAAGGGGACCAGACAGGCTCAGGGCTTCTCCAGCACCTCTCATGTCACCAGCCTCAGCTACAGGCAGAACCAACAGCGGCTCCCCACCCTGTTGCCCTCATTCTCCTCGACGCCATAGCCTTCCTCCCAAGCACATCACTGCACTCCTCTCCATGCCATCCCAATCGTCTTGGTTGCCTGACACTCTAGCTCTTCCCATCCCCTGGCCTGGGCCCACAAGGAAGAGTTAGGAACAGCGGGCAGTCAAAAGAAGACAGCCACCATGAGTCAGAGAGAGCCTGGGCAGGAAGGAGGGGTGAGCTCCCTGTCCCCAAGAGTGTGCAAGCTAGAATCCTGCCAGGGAGTCCGTGCCCAAAGAAAAGGGGCTTGATAAGGTGGCCAGCCTCCAGCTCTGTGTTCCAAGACCCTGAATGTCTGTGAACCCTCCTCAGCCTTCCCCCTGGCATGGCCTTCATGCTGGGTTAGGAGCTGGACAAAGCACATTCAGCAGCCCAGAGGAAGGCATGATGGCCCAAGCAGGAGAGGAAGGTGCCAAATGGCCCACTGGGCCAGTGTCAGAAAAGAGAGTTGATATACTTCAGGAAGTGATGGCCAAAGGAATGACTGGATGAATGAATGAATGAATGGGTGAGCGATTTTTCCAACAAGGAAAGTTTGTAGCTGCTCTCCCTGCAGGCAAATCTGACCCTCCCACCTGGGGTCTCATAACCCCCACCCCATCACAGCATGGCATGCTTCAGTGCATGGCCACTCTTTCCCATCTGGCTCCCCATCACCTGGGGAGCTCTTAGAGGGCAGTGTCCTGTTCCTCTCCGGGTCCCCTTCACAGGTGTCAGGAGGCATCTGCTGAACTGTAAAATGGCCAAGTAGGTGCCCAGAGCCATTGGAGTATGATGGCTGCAGGCCATCAGTGAGCAGAGGGGTGGACTCTTGGCCCCTGGGAGGGGAGACGGCTGAGACCTCTCAGAGCCTCCAAGTCTGGTAAATGACTGTCTTAGAGAAGGAGCCCGGGGGCTGAGGCTGCCTCGTGCTGAGAGCTCTGGCACCTCCACGGGACAGGAAGAGGTTCTTCCCAAGAGAAGCACTGTCACTGTCACTTTCTTTCATGAGTAAGTCACTTCCTCCAGGAAGCCTTTCTGGGTGCCCACTTGTCTCCCTCCGAGGCCTCTTGAGAATTCCTACAGGATCAGAGTATACAGGGCCCAGGCCTCATGGAGTCCAATCCCCTGCTTGATGGGGGCAGGCTAAGACCAGAGGAGGTAGAGAAGGACTTGCCCAGTCTCTCACCATGAGTCAGGAGACCCAGACCCCAGCCCAGCCCAACCCTTCAAACCACTATTTGTCTTTGGGGACCCTCCAATGTCCTGCTTTGGCTGGGATATGGACTGAGCCCCTCTCAGATGTGGGGTGGGGCAAGGTATCTTCCTCCAAGCCAGGGACTGGGTCTCTTGTCCCCCCTTGTGCCCACAATGGGAAGTAAATGCTGGGTGACCTTGGCCTGGCCTAGGCTTAGGTAGGTCTGCAGAAGGCGGGAGGAAGGGCCGTGTGGGCAGGGATGGCGGGAGTGGTGGGTGGGCAGGCCTGGCCATGCTGGTCTTTTCAGGACACGGCAGAGAGCAGGGCACAGAGAGGCTGGCTGCTTAGGGACACCTGCCCTGGGGCTCTCCCTGACTGCCTGGGTGCCTTGTCTCCCTGCCCCTCAGCCTCCCTGGGCTCCCCCACGTCTGCCTCTCTGGCTGGCTGTTCTTCCCTGTTGTGCGTCTCTCCCACAGCCTCACACTGCTTTGTCCTATGACTGTATTTGGCTCTATCGTCAGAGCCCGGCCCGTCCCAGCTGTTCCCCAAATCCCGGGGGGAGGGGGGAAATGGAAGTATGAGAGAGACAGGGACAGAAACAAGGACCATGTCAGAGACACAGGGACAGACATAAGGGCCAGGAGGGAACCCTGGGGATGGGGAACTAGAGAAGCAGGGCTGGTCAGGGAAGCCTCTGAGGAGAAGCTCCTGAAGACAAAGCCAAATTTGGGGGGAGGCCTGGGGTTCATCCCCTTCTGCGCTGACTCCTGGCCCCCCTTTGCTCTTCCTGCCCCTGCAGGAATGTGTGAGCACTTTTATTGTTCCTAAAAATAGCACTTCTTTCTCGGGCTGGGTGAAGAATCTTCTGGGCAGGGTTCATCTCAGGCATGCCCCTGCCTCTGGGCTCCCATCCTCTGTGCCCCCCAGGGCAGGGGTCTCTCTGAGCGCCTCTCACTCACCCGCAGTGCTTTGGTAAATGTAACTGTGCTTCTATCTGTCCCTTCACAAGATTGTCACAGCTGCTGGGACCCTTCATCATAGGCTCGAGCTCCTAGGCTGCTAGGTGCTGTTGCAAAGTGCTTAGCAGAGCCTGGAGCAGGGCTCACAGTCCTTCCCCCCACAGAGAGCCAAGAGGCAGAGACCTCGCATACTTGGGCCTCTTTCCACCCCTCCAGCCCTATTCCAGCCACCCCCTTTGTCCTTCCCCACCTCTGGGCCACTGCTCCTGCATTTCTAGCCCTGGAGTGTCCTCTCTTTACTTCTCCTGCCCTTCCAGGCCCAGCCCTGGTCTTGTCCTCCTTGAAGCCCCCAGCTCACTCCCCTGGTCTTGTCCTCCACACATCCCTGGGGCTCTCCTCCCTCCCTCCTCCTCGTCCCTGCGGAGCAAGCGAGGGTCTGGGGCATGGGGGGGCCAGAGCAGATGTGGGCACTGAGGCGCAGAGCTCTCCTCCTGGAGAGTTGGCCAGGAGACACGGCAGGCTCAGAGGGCCCATACCCCATCCTGACCTGGAGTCTTTTGGCCCCCTTCACATCCCCTCCCCAGCCTTGGTTTTCTCTTCTGGACCCAGGGTCCTGAGCCTCTCTGTCTTTCTAGTTCAGTCTCTGGGGGAAAGGGCATCCAGTCTCTCCTCCTCCCTGCCTCCACTTTTCTGAGGACCAAGTCCCAGCGAGGGGAGGCAGTGAGCCTACAAGCCCATGGGAACTGGCCACGGGTCTTGGCCACTCCACACCATGATGTAGTATCCTGGTCAGCAAGGGCTGCCCCTCACACTGCCCACCTCCCTACCCAGGCCGCCCAGGCAGGCTGGCATCCAGAGTTATTTGCCTTTGGAGGGCCCAGGAAGCCAGAGAACAAACATCCGGAGTCTCTGGAACTTCTCCTACTCTCCCTCTTTACATCCCGAGGATCCGGGAGCCAGTGTGAGTACGTGCGCGCGCGCACACGGCTGAGTAAACATGTGAGCGGGGATATCGGGTGAGACTGTTGTGCCTGTGAATCTCTGCAGGTCCTTGAGAGCCCCAAGGGCCTGGAAGGATGATGATGCCCTCACACCAAGCCCTAGACGCAATTCAAAATACATTTTATCTTGAAAATGAAAATGAAAATAGCTTTTGTGTGGCTTTTCCAATTGCAAAATTCTGGATGCACTCATCAGCACTGACCTTTTCTCTTCTTTTGTGGGGAGCTCCCGCTTCGGAGCCCCCCCAAGCATGTGTGTGGGCTGCCCGTTAGTCATCCATAATGGCATGTCCCTATGGGCCATCATGTGACCACAGCAGAATATGTTCCCTGGGTCCCAGGAGAACATCTGCATGAAAGTATGTAGGTCTCTGCTTCCGGGGGAGACTGCGTGAGAGTGGACACGTGTGAGTACCCCGTGCTCATGTCTGTGCTCGGGCTGCCAGCACATGTGGGTGGCCATCCCAGCCTGTGTCCATGCGTGTGTGACTCGGGTTGTCATTGTCAATGTGAGCCTGGTCTGTGCGGTGAGGAAGTGGCCGTTGGAAGACTGTGAGTGTGCCAGTGGCTGGTCTTGTCTCCAAATGAGTGAATGAATGTGTGGCTGAGAGTCAATATCTGAAGGGTCTGATTCTCCTCCTCAGGCACCTCTATGGTCTCCTCCATTATCTCCCCCAGATCTGAGCATAGCTCTCTACCCTGTCACACACCATATACATTGGACAAGTCTTTAAACCTTCCTAGGCTCTGTTTCCCCATCTATTAAATGACACCTTCCCCCAGAGCTGCTGAGAAGTGACACTGGAGCTATCCAAGTCTCACCTAAGCTGACTCCCAGTGGGAGACCAGGACCACCTTTGTGCAAGTTACAAAGTGACCCTGACCCTCTGGGCAGATGCATCCTGAGGGGCAAGGCTTGGGGAGGGAGAGCGGGCTTGGTGTCAGCGCACCCTACCTCGACTGGAGCCCCTGTGCAAGGTACAGTCTGCATGGCTAAGAGGCAGTGGCCTCGCGGGTGACAACTCTCTTCCTGCCCTGCCTCTGGGTGTGCAGCCTGGGACTAGAGGGTCTCTGACTATGGAACTGAAGTGAACACATTTCAGATGAAGCTTTGAGGACACTCACCCCCCCAACTTCCACTGGGGCTTTGTCCTCTTGACCCCACCCTTGAGCCCTCCCTTCCCAAAGCCCAGAAGGCCCTGTGGAAGCCACGAGGGAACTTCCCAGAGCTGGGATGAAGAGACCAGCTAGGATAGCTAGGGCTCTGAGACCCCTTAATCTCACTTCCATTGACAGAAAGGGAGATTGAGACAGGGAGAGGGACACAGGGAAGCCCAGGCTCCTGTTTCAAGGCCTTTGTAGCTAGACTTTGGGAGTCCCAAGCTTTGGACTCTGTTGACTCCTGACAGGATCCCACGGGAGTGGGTAAGGCCATTCAAGACCAGTGCCCTCAGCTGCTGGGTGAACCTCCTATCCATCCCACCCTCCTCACCAGGGCCAGATCCCCTACTGGTGTGATTAACCAAATTATGGGGTTTTCTCTTGAGCAAATTGCACTGGCCTAATTGAATGAGGCTGCAGGAGCCTGGGCTAGAGGCTGACATGGTGAGGACGGCAGGAGCGGGGAGAGGAAAATATAGGAGCAAGTAGAGGGGTGACACTGACAACACTGAGTGGGGATGGGGGAGGGAGTGAGAGGAGGGCTGTGGGGGTAAGAGAAGAGGATGTCATTACTTAGCACACCCTGACTGTGCTCCCACTAGTGTTCCTGTCACCTAGGGGCCCAGGGTGCAGAGCTGGATATGCTGCTTCCCGAGAGACAACGGAGCATTTAGCAGGCACTAGGCACTGCCTGCATTCAGGCACTGTTTCATGTAATCTTCCAACAGCCCCATTTTACACTTGAGGAAGTTGAGGTTGAAGAGAAAATGACTCGTTAAATGTCAGCACCTAGACAGGGCTGCCCGACACCACAGGCCCTGCTCTTAATTGGCACCAAAGCATCCTGCTGAAGTGCTCCCATCCTGCCTCCAGGAAGCCTTCCTGGGTATTCAGAGAAGGGAGGAGGCCTCACACCAGCTCATACCTGGACCCAGACACCCTTTCTGTCCCCATTGGATATTTCTCTTCATCTACCCTATGATATCCATCCTCCCTCTGATGGTCAGCAGCTGAGGGTGAGGCTGATCTGACTTGGATTACATCATCCCTGTCACCCACAGCACACCTTCAGTCCCTCTCACACCCACAGAGCACCCCACTCTGTGTCACACCCATCACTCCAGGGAACAAGATCACTGTCACCTTCACATGGCGGGTGCCATATACTCAGTGACATGCAATCATTTCAGTGTCCACAGTGCCCCACATCACTGAATTTACAGGGCACAGTCCTCTCTCACTGTCACCCTCACTCAGGGTCTCCCATATCCTCAGTGTCACACACCATGTTTCCAAAACCACTGTGTCAGTTTGTCACCCCCCCAAAGCATCAGATACACAGTTCCACACTGACTCTGTGTTGCACTGTCACATTTCAGTAACGACCAGGACCTCCTAGCCTTAAGAAAAAAAAAATCCACCTTTGGTGAAATGACATCATGTCTGGGATTTGTTTTAAAATATTTCAGCAAAGCAACCTATGAAATGGGAGAAAATATTTGCAAATCTTTTATCTGATAAGGAGTTCATATCCAGAATATTTTTTTTTTTTAAACTCATACAGTTCAACAACAAAAAAGCAAATGATCCAATTTTAGAAATGGACAAGGGACTTGAGTAGACATTACTCCAAAGAAGATATACAAATGGCCAACAAGCACATGAAAAGATACTCAATAGCACTAATCATTAGGGAAATGCAAATCAAAGCCACAATGAGATATCACCTCACACTCATCAGGATGGGTATGATTAAAAAAAAAAACAACCAGAAAACAAAAAGTGTTTGCAAGGATGTGGAGACTGAAACCCTTGCACACTATCGGTGGGAATGTAAAAAGGTACAGATGTTATAGAAACAGCATGGCAGTTCCTCAAAAAATAAAAATAGAATCTCATATGACCCAGCAACTCTACTTCTGGATATACACCCAAAAGACCTGGAAGCAGGAATTTGAAGAGATATTTGTGCATTCATGTTCATAGCAGCATCATTCACTAAAGCTAGAATGTGGAAGCGACCCAAATATCCATTGGTGGATGAATGGATAAGCAAAATGTGAGTAGACATACAAAGGAATATTATTCAGCCACAACAAAGAAGGAAATCCTGTCATCCCAGCTTAACTGTTGACTCCCAAACACATCCCCAGCCTGACTCTCCCAAATATATCCCCCATTGACTCCCAAATATATCCCCGGCCTGGCCTGCTGCCCACTGCACATCTTCACACGGAAGATTGACTTAACATGTCCAAAACAGATCTCCAGATTCCCACCTCCTTGCCTCCCTGCCCCACCTCCTCTGATCTTCCCTCAATCTCTTCCCATCTCAGAAACATCTCCACCATCCATCACTTGGTTTTTCAAGCCAGAAAACTGGGAGTTGTTGCCAGTTTTTCCCTTGTTTACCTTTTCATTTTCAGCAAGTTCTGTCATTTCTACTTCCCAATATCCCCCAAATTTGTCCGTATCTCAAACTCTTATGCCATTCCTTTAGCTCAGGGACCATCATCTCCGATTGCTCCACCTACCTCTTCCCTGTGCTCCCCAACTCAGTCCCTCTCAAACTCTGCAGCCCAAGCAATCTTTCAAAACCATCCTCATCCATGACATCCCCATCTGAACCCATTGGTGTCTTCCCACATCAGTCTTATACACAGTGTTGTCTGCACACACTTCACATTTCATGTCAGGCTTGGGGTCAAGCGGCATCACATACTTGCACTTGATGTCACTCCATGTCACACTCTTGTTTGCACACAGCCTCACTATATCATATGCCTGGGACACCCTCAGTTTCACAATTCAGTGTCAGACACTTGAGCCACAAACTCAGGACCACACCTGTTATTGCACAGTGTCATTTGCTCATTTTTTTTTTTAGTCTCAGTCTCACTCTGTCGCCCAGGCTGGAGTGCAGTGGCAAGCTCATGGCCACCGCAGCCTCGACTGCTGGGCTCAGGCGATCCTTCCTCCTCAGCCTTCCAAGTAGCTGGAAACTACAGGCACGTGCCACCATGCCTGGCTAATTTTTAAAATTTATTGTAGAGACGTAGTCTCACCAAGTTGCTGGTGCTGGTCTCGAACCCCTGGGCTCAGGCAATCCTCTTGCTTCAGCCTCCCTAAGTGCTGGGATTACTGACTTAAGCCACTACACCAGGTCTTTGCTCATGTTTATGTCTTTGAGTCTCATGGTGTCACAATCTCCATACACCTTAGTGTCACACATGTGGTAGCAGGCAGTGTGCAGTGTCACACACTTAGTATCACCATCACACAATGTATATGGCAAAGTATCACAATGCCACATACTTGGTATCACAGAGTGTCATACATCCAGTGTCACAAACTTGGTGACTCATTCACTCTCCACACAGATCCCCATGACCGCAGTCACATATTTGGCACCGCATGTCATCGCTCAGAGGCACACACAGTAGAATGCCCAATGTCCCACAATCAGTGTCTCAGTGTCACCCTTGGCATCACCCTGGGTCCCACGAGTCCCCTTCACCCCACCCTGCCGGGCACAGTCGTCAGAGCTGCTGCCCCATGTCAAGGCTGTTTCCTGTTGTTGTGCTCAGAGTCCTCAGCCACTGCTTGTTCCTTCAAGGATTTCCTGTTGTCAGGGCCCCAGTCGGGCCTGGCCCAGTCGGGGATACACAACCCTAAGCTCAGGAGCCAGCCCACAGGAACCCTGGGTCCTTCTGCCTTCCCACCCCGATTCTGACTCGGCTCATGGGATTTTCCATCCTCCTTCATTCAACCAACTTGGATCCCCCGTGTGCCTGGTCTTGTGCCGACTCCACTGGGATGGGCAGAGGGGATAATCTCTGGGCCTTGCCCCACTCCTGGGGTGCCCAGGCTTGTGCCTTCCAGGACAGTACTCCTGGGCAGCCTGCAAGAAACTGCCTACACTGAACAGCTTTGGACACAACCAGTCACATGCTGACCTAGGGGCTCAGTCTGAAGCTGCTGGAACCCTGAAAAAGGG
Organism: Carlito syrichta; assembly: GCF_000164805.1. Classification (NCBI taxonomy): domain Eukaryota; kingdom Metazoa; phylum Chordata; class Mammalia; order Primates; family Tarsiidae; genus Carlito; species Carlito syrichta. Next base: position 97,025 of record NW_007256843.1, read on the forward strand.
GAGGCAGAAGACAGATGACAAAGGGTTCGAGGGTTATAGAGTTGGGGAAGCCTTCCCAGAGGAAACCTGCTGGAGGCCAGAAAATATGGAGGAAGAGGAAGGAAAGACACCTGAGTGGTGCACCAAACAGGAGCAAAGTCCTGAAGGCCGGAACAGGAAGGAGACAGGACTGACAGGGCTAAAGACAGGAGCGTGAGAGAGCGGGAGGAGATTTTGTGGGATTCGGAGAAAAGAGGTTTCTCTCTCATCAGCTTCCACCTCTCCCTCAGCCAATACTCAGATTCAGGCTCTAGGCCGGGGCTGCAGGGCATGCCCTTCCCTCCTGGCCCTGACGGCTGCCAAGCCCCCTCGCCTCCTACCCTGGCCAGCCTGCAGGAAGGACACGTGGAGGCCAGCGCACACGCTCCCCACACGGCCCGAGATAAATATTTCCCGGGAAACGGAACTTGTTCTCTCCGTGTTTACAGCCAAGGGCCAGGCAGGCCAATGGGGGAAGGGCCAGCCAGAGGAACCTCAGCCCTGGGCCCACAGCATCTGGCCCTGGCACTGCCTCAGATCTGCCGTGCGCCTCTAAGCCAGTCCTTGCCTCTCTCTGAGCCTTCATTCCAAGCCCTTGACAGGGCTGGCCCTCCCTGGGCTTATGCCTGCCCACAAGCCTGGCCAGTCTAAGCTTGTGTCTTCTCTGGGTGTTAAGTCCCCAGTGCCTGACACTTCCCCCATTCAGACTAGTCTTATCTGATGGCAGGACCTGTGACGGCCATCTCTCCTTGTCCTTAGTTAGCCAGGGGCGTGGACAGATGGATGCAGACAGAGAGCAGGCTGGATGGCAGCTGAGACCACCTCCCTGGCCCCAGATCCCTGCATACCCCGGGCCTGTACAGCCCAACAGGTGTGCACAGACAGATGGCAGGCCCTCAGGGCCCCCACGGATGCCAGATGCTATGGCCAATTTGTTGGCAGCAGCTCCCTCGGGGTCATGGGGCATCGGGGCCACTTGGTCCTGATGTGCAGAGCCCGGGAAGAGGCAGGCGCATCTGGCAGTCAGGAAGACTCACTCAAGAATTTCAAACATGACCAGAAGAGCACAGCTTGCAGCTGCTCTTCCAGCCTCACCCCGTGCTCCCTGCCCAGTAACTGTGCTCCACTGGCATGTGGAGCCTTCTCTCCAATAAGCCCAGTGGCCCTCAAACAAGCTGTTCCTTCCCCTGTGAGGCCCTGCCCCACCCCAATGGCAGTCCTATATCCATCACCACCCCCACCTGTCACCATTCCACTGGCTGAGCCCAATATTCACCCTTGATGTCCTCTGTCAAACCCCTGACTCTGAGACCAAGGCTTCCTCAGCCCAGGACCCAGGGGCAGATTGTTTTGGAGCTGGGTTCTGAACACAGAGCCAGCTTCCTGCAGGCCCTTCTGGGCTTGTTCCAGCCTCCTTTATCTGCTTATTCCCGGTCCTATGTTGGTCCTTGTTGCCCTTAGGCAGTCTTGTCTGAAGCTGGCCATGTGGACTTTGACCGCCCAGCTAATATCTGGCTTTAGTCAGTAGCCTCGACTGTCTCTCCATCCTTTAAAGTTCCAAGAGTGCCTCCTCCAGGAAGTCTCTAAGACTGCCCCACCCAACAACTATGCCCTTTCTTGAAATACTCCAACCCTGCTCAAGTCATTCTTGTTCATTCAAGAAGTGTTTATTGAGTACCTACTATATACCAGACCTATGCCAAGTCCCACGTGGGCCCAAGAGAGACAAAGGAGACTCAGCCTCAATCCCTGCCCCCAGGTGTTTACAATCCTATTGGAAAGGATATATAACCTACATAACTATGTGGGGTAACAAGTTACCCAACTGTAGGCTCAGGGAAACTTGGGTGCTGTGAGTGTCCAGGAAAGAGGGAAGCCTGACTCAATCTGAGGTAGAGGGAAGGGTCTGAGAGGACTTCTCAGAGGAGGTGACATTTAATCTGGGCCTTGAAAGGAGAATAGGTGGAGAAAAAAGGGAAGGGCGCTCCAGACAGAGGGGTCACTGTGAGCAAGCCAGGGCCGGAAGAGCTGATGTGTGCCGGGGAACGAGCACACTCATGTGGCTGGAACATTGGGGAACGAGGGGATCCAGCAGGCAAGGCAAGTGATGCTGTGCCAAGGGGTGTGGGCCTTACTTGCCCAAGGGCAGCCATAGAAGAGCCAGTCCTGGGCAGTACCTTCAGGTGCACCGTATGGATACCTATGTCCTTGGCCATGTCCGCCTGTCTCCCAGCCTTCCGCCCCAGCTAGGGCTCCCAAGTCCCCCTCTGAGCCCTGACAGCAGGCATAGAGGGACATTGACAGCGTGCTCAGTTCACCAGCTTCAACGACCTCAGTCCGGACTTCCAGAGAAAGAGTAATGACGCAGAGGCCTGCCCCACTCCCCGCCCCCGCCAAAGGAGGATGCCGACTGAGCTGGAAGGGCCCCTCCTCCCCATCGGCTGCTGGCACGGGGACCAGGAGCCATCCCAGGAGGGTGTGCTGAGCAGACGCCCGCTGGGTGGGGACGGGTGCTGGCAGCTCTGCTCTCCTGGCTGCCATCCAGTCAGTGCCAGGAGAGTGTGCCATGCCCATATAGCCTCCACGAACCCTGGGGGTACAACCTGGGGGTACAACCTAGTCCTGGCTCTGGGGATAGCACCACACTTGAGGAAAGAAGGGAGGGGTCAACTGCCTCCAAGGACCAGTCATGGGCGAGGCCTGGGTGGGTACCTCCCAATACTGTCTCTGTAACTTCTCCCAACAGCTCTGTTATGATAATGTTCAATAACAATGGAGATTCTTCTCCCTGTTTGGCAGGTAAGAAAACTGATGCTTAGGCCCATTCAGTGACAGGCTCAAGGCCACACATTAGAATGAATGAGGCTGGGACTGGAACCCACACTCATCTGACCCTGTGGTCTGTCTACTATGTGAGGCCACCTTGACTCCCCAGCCTCCACCCTGGCAGGAGTCAGGCTTCCCAGCCCCTTTTGCCTCTTTCCCTCCTGCTGTCCTGGAGTCTCAGCAAAGCCCTCAGGTCCCCACTGTCTCCAGTCATGTCCTCTTTATATTGGGGAGTCCCCAAGAGCAGCCTTTCTCTCCCTCTGTGGGGTTGAGCATGGGCCTGGGCACTCAGGGCAGGAGTTCTTACAGAATCCAGAAATAAAGCAGGTCCCGCTGGGAGGTCAGACAAACACTGACCATCTCTGGAATGGGTGTGAGATTGGAGAACAGGACAGAGCTAAGAGCTGAGGGGCTCAGGCTCAGTCAGAGGGAAGAGGCTACAGGACCCAGACCAAGGCAGGGAGAATACATGGATAGAAGCAATGATACATGGATATCAGCAGGGCTGATCCAGGGAGGCCTCATGGCCTCCTGCAGAACCTGAACCTGCAGACAGCAGGCCAATGCCTAGCAGAGAGGCTGTCACAGAGGCAGAAGCAGAGAGCCTGGAGCCATACTCCTTTGGGGCCCAGTCCCCGTTGCCCAGGAGGGTCTCAGCTTCTCCAGAGCCCCCACTCTTGTGGCTTCCTGGGTGGATGACAGATCCAGTCTTTCCTGGCAGGTGGCTGAGGCTGCTGAGACACTCCAGGCTCCCCGGAACACCATCTGCCCCGGCTCTGGGGGGAGCCCCCACCCCATGGGGAATGCCATGGCAATAAATAAATTAATAATGACTTTCTAGGCCCTCCTCTCCCTGCTCCCCTTGCCAGCTCCCAGCAGCAGAGCCCAGTCTCACTTGGAGGGACATTCTCAGCCATGTGTACCAGCAGAGAACCCCTGCTGAGCCCCTCCTGTCCACCAGGCCTGGTGTGGGTACCTCCCTTCCCATCTCACTCACAGAGGAAGAACAAGGCTTGAGTCGGAGATACAGCTCAGCTCTGCCCCATTCACTCACCGCACGACCGCTCTGGGTCTCAGATTCCCCAAACATAAAAGGGGAATCCTAGTAGGCCCTACCTCAGAGGGGTATGGTAAGAATCCCAAGTGAATGTGAGCACAAAGGCCAGGGGCGGTGGCTCATGCCTGTTATCCCAGCACTTTAGGAGCCTGTGTTGGGAGAATTTCTTGAGCCCAGGAGTTCGAGACCAGTCTGGGCAACATAGTGAGACCTCGTCTCTACAAAAAAATCCAAAAATTAGCCAGGCATGGTGGCAGATGCCTGTAGTCCCAGCAACTCGAGAGGAGGAGAGTCAAGGCTGCAGTGAGCCATGATCCTGCCATTGCACTGGGCAACAGAGTAAGATTTTGACTCAAAAAAAAAATTAAACAAGGGAAGTGTCTAGAGCTCCTGGTACACAGGAGGGGCTGATGAAAGTGGCATCTCCCTCTCCCTCAGCCAGGCCTGGGTAGACTCATGCTGCTTTGGCTGTGTGGTCCAACACACACACACACACACACACACACACACACACACACACACACACACACACACACCATACCCCTTATCTGTGCCAATCTTCAACATCCACGGCACATTCCATTTTTGCTTCTCAAGGCCCATGCAAGCATTGAAGATTCCTACGAGGCACCCCAAAGGCATGATCGGGGGTGGGGGTTGGCACCCCTCACACTGAAGGAAATGTACTGACTGAGCCCTGTATCAGTACCCATCAGGGGCGTAGAAGTTTCGGTCATGAAAAAGGCACAGTCTACCGGCTCAAGGAGCTTAAAGTGCAGAGAGGAGGATGAGCCAGACATACACACACAGTCACATGATAGAGAAAACAGGGTGCTTCTGGCACAGCACAGTGGGCGACAGACAGCAGAATGCCCCAGTGTCTAACCGACTGGGCAGGAGAGCTCAGAGGAGGGAGTGTGAACGAGCTTGGTCCCATGTCCAAGGAGCAGGGAGAACTTCCCAGAGGAGAGGAGGCTAGAGCTGAGCCCAGAAGGATTTAGGAAGCCGAGGGGGCAGAGGCCAGCAGGAGTGGTTTGGATGAGGTGGGACGGGATGAAGGGGAAACTGTGGCTGGGCTGGGGCTGCAGAGGAGCCATGGGGCTGGGGAGCATGGAGAATTTTTGAGAAGGAGAGTGACAAGTTCAGGTCCATGTATTAGAAAGATCCTTCTGACAACTAAGTGGAGGAGAGGAGCAGTTGAACACAGGCAGCCAGTGAGAGGTCCGGAGGTGGTCAGTCCTGGACCCAGGCAGGCAGCAGGAATAGAGAGGAGGAAAGAAACTCAGGAAGTACCTAGGCCAGAGAATCAGCAGGGAATTGCTGGGTGCAGGTGAGGAGGCCAAGCAGGGAGCCTGATACGGCTCCCAGGTGAGGTGGAAAGAGGAGAAATCCTCACCGGGAGGAAAGCCCAGGTTGGCGATATATATATATAGATATACATATGTGTGTGTGTGTGTGTGTGTGTGTGTGTGTGTGTGTGTGTGTGTGTGTGTGTGTAGTATGAGGGGAGATGATCTGGATGTGGGGTGACCCTAGGCTGGAAGGGGCAGGACTCGGATGCGACTCCAGCCTCCCAGTCCTCCCAGGGGCAAGGCCACTACCAGACTGACCTTCAGCCTGTGCCCCAGTCCCCAAGACCACCCACTTCTCCCTCCACTGAGCTCTCACCTCCAGACGGTCGTCTCTACTCCTTGGGGATTCTGGCTTCTTTGCAAGGGGGTCCTGGCCGGCTGCAGAGACAAGAAGGCCAAAGGCTGAGGCTTGCCAGGCCTTTTTTCCTTCTCCCCAGCCTGCCCTCCCATCAGCCCCCAGCAAGCCCACAGGTGGCCTCCTCCTCCAGGTAGCCTTGCCTGGTTGTACCCTGCTCTCTCCCCAGACTCTCTCCTTGTCCTCTGCTTCCCAAGGGCACCTCTGGCTCTATCCTCTTCTCTGTTCCTCGACTCCAAGAACAGCACCATGTCCCTTCTTTCTGCCTAAGCCTCCTAAGGAGTGGAAATGGCCACATCTTTGACCCTTCGGAGGCCCCTCCACTCCTGATTCTCTCCAGCGAACTTCACTATCCCTGTCTAAGCCTCAGTTTCCCTATCTATAACATGGGATCTGTGAGGTCCACTTCCACAGAGGGTTGGGCCTTTGTTCACAGACAACCAAGGGGGTCCCAGCCCAGGGTCACTGTGAATCCCAAGTGAATGTGGGCACACGTGTGAGCCTCCACTCCCTGCTGGTCACCTGGGTTCAGATCGGACCCTCCAACCCACCTCCCACCAGCACTACTGCCACAGCTCCTAGAATGCCAGTGGCAGAGACATTGCCACAGAGACACACTGGGGACCCGCACTTGTTCTCCGAAAGCCCACCACCCAGGCGGCATTCAGAATCCCCAGCCTCTCTGGGAGGCACTGCCAGGGGCCTGCTGCTGGGCTCCTGCCCCTCCCCACCCCCACCCACCAAGCCTACCCAGGCATCGGACAGGCGGCGGGATATTCTGAGCCTGGCTTCGTTCCCGTCAGCTGCTGGCCGCCATGCCAGCCTGGCGCGGGTGCAGGGGCTGATTTGATTTGGCAGCTTCGGAATCGTGTGGTGGGGACCGGGAGGGGGAGGGGGATGGGACACCCATCCCTGCTAGGAAATAAACAGCCTCGGGCGCTCAGCAAGCTGGGGGAGGGCACAGTCTGGCATGGGGGGCTTCTGGGTTCCTTGCCTGGTGCTCCCTCTTCTCACCCAGGCACTGGCTGCCTGCCCATGACTGCTGGAATCTCTGCTCTCCTTGGGGTGACCGTAGAGGTGATGGTAGCTGCACCTGGTATGTGGATGCTCGTGGTGTGGCCATGGCAGGGTGTCCCACATGTCCCTGTGTCCTATGAGTCTCCTCTCCTGACTGACCCTACAGCTGGGCCTGAGTGCTGCCTGGGGTAACTGGGTCTGTGTGCAGTGTGGCGGTCTAGGTGTGGCCATCTCTGGAGGTGACTGGCCATGTGACTGGGCCTCTGTGAGGGACTGACTACAGCCCAGGGCGTGATGAGGTCACTCATATGCCTGACTCGACTATAGGACGTGGTGTGCATTGGCTCTGGCCTGTTCCTTCCCTCTGTGTGATGACCCCATTCACCCAGCCGTGTCCGGCAAAGGAAATGACGAGGGCCCAGATAAGCGCCTGACCCCAGAGCCATCCCTTTTGTCCACAAAGCCTGGGCCTTCTTTCCCACCCACAGCCAGATGGTCTACCCGCTGAGCTGCCCGGGGACAGTCCCCTCCCCTTTCATGAGAGGAGGCAGTGCTAGTTTCAGTGGATTCTCCAGCTCCCCCTCAGGCCTCCACCACTCCTTGGAGAGGTGCCTGTGCCTTACCACCCCCACTTGACTTCTGGGGAAAGTGAATGGGCTGAGAGGAGTCTCCGCTAGGCCTTCACAGGTCCTCCATAATCCTACCCCAGCCTCAGCGGTTACCATCCTTCTATCCCTCTCCCACCCCCTCCACAGCCAAAGAAGCCCAGCTTACACCACCTCCCAGGGGCGCCAGGATGCCACACCAACCCACCAATATGCTGCTGGTGCCCTAGGTCCTGGATTCCACAGCTTTCATGTAGAGAACTACTGCTGGGGAGTCAAGCCTTCTGTTTCTCTGACCTCTGAAAGGCAGGGTCAGACCAGGACCTTAGTTCTAAGGGACTACTCAGGCCAGGGCTGGGCCCCAGACAGCAGGCAGGGAGGTCAGGGTAGGGTGGAACCTGCTTTGGGGAAGACACAACCTCTCATCTGTCACTGCCTCCCCATTGTCCCACCATCCTCTGGGGACCTCAGGGCTCTCCCCACCCAGCCACAGGAAACTGAGCCCCTCCTGAAGACACTGAAGGAATAGCCACAGGACCGAGGGGGAGACTCAGCCCTGCCCTTGAGGCTCTCAGTGCTCAGTTGTCGTAACGAGGCTAGTGGGATGGAGATGGTCTGCAGGGGTCTTAAGGGGCTTCCTGGTGGAGGTGTGTAGGGCCTCACAGGGAGAGGAGGGCATTAGGTTCCAGGGTGGCCTCCTAACTGTGCGATCAGGTTTTCCCTGGGAGTTGTATATCCTTGTGCTATACTTGCATGTGTCTGAGTGTCCGTATGCATGAGGACACAGTCCCATCATGGAGGCCTGGGCTCTGCTCTGTGTCCCCAGGCAGCAGGGAAAGTGAAGGAGAGAGGATCTGGGCAAGGAAGAGGAAGGGCGAGTAGCTGGGGGCTTGGGGAGGGGGGAGTGCTGAGGAGAGAAGCCCCCATGTGTCTAGAGGTGCCTGTGGGTTCAGCACTGCCCTGGTCATAACAGTCAGTCCTCAAACTGGATGCCCAGTGTACTATGCGCCCATGGCCCACCGATGAAGGTTGCACAGCACCGAGCGCTGCCACAGCCTACTGTGCACGTTTGGACAGGACCTTCCCCTCTCTGAGCTGGGCTCCTCATCTCAAAAAAAAAAAAATTGTTGGTCTTGGTGATCTCCTAGGGTCCTTCCAAGACTAACTTTCATTTGAGAGAGCCAGAGCTGACCTCACAGGGATGAAGAGAGAACCTGAGGGCAGGTGGAAAGGAGAGGAGGGATGGGGCAGCAGGAGGAAGATGGTGACTGAGTGCAGAGGGGAGATCCCCGGAGGCAGGGCAGCTGGGTTGCGACTCCTTGCTGGGGACCCTCTCCTCGGGGCCAAGACAGGGGAAAGGGACAATGGAGCCTTGTGGAGGACAGGGCAGCTGTCACCACCCCACCTGCTTCTGGCCTGCGGGAGGGGAAAGATGTATGGGTGATGGACAGGGACTGCCCCCAGCCTGAGTCCCGTCTCCACTCTGGCTCCTCAGGTGTCCCAGGGGAAAGGGGGAGGCTACAGGCAATGGGGAGCACCCAGGACCGGGAATCAGAAGCCCTGCTATGCTGTGTGTCGGGCCCAGCCCTGATCTGTGAGCCCACCAGGCTGGGGAAACCCTCACCTTCATGCTGCTGTACTGAACCTCCAAGGACCCAGCCGGAACGAGCAGTCTAGAAGGGTGAAGCCCTCACCTCAAATCTGAACCCCTCCCTAAACCCAGGCCTGGGTGCTGAGGCAGGGGCAGGATCCAGGAGGCAGCGAGACACTGAACAACCGGGCTGGCCTTTCCAGAATGGGCTGTGGGCCTGCCACACAGGGGAGGACCTGTTTGCACTTCCAGCCCCAGCCTGGGACTTTCCTTCCTTGGCCCCTTCTCACTGCCACCCTCAGGGCAAGAGCAGGGTCTTCTCCCCTCAGCCTGTATTGGGGGGATGCGGATGGGACCCCTCTGGCCGCCCTTGTTTGTACTTGGGCCCTGGCAGGCAGGGGTTTGTGCCTTTCCATGTCTGTGTCCAGGAAGTGTCCATGTCCTGTTTTCCCCCTCAGGCCGGTGCTGTCAGGGAGGGGGCGGTGGTGAGCCGGCCTCTCCTTCCTCCACTGTGACATTTCTGCCCAGAGACTTTGGGGGCTGGGAGGAAACAGTACTTAACTTAGTCCTGTCTCTGCCACAGTCTGCAATGATTGAGGAACAGAGGCCGGAGTTAAAGGAAATGACTCCCTCACCCCGCAAGCTCAGGGAGTGGCAGGTGTTTTGCATGCATGCACCAATTCTGTTGTGGCGGGAGAGGCAGCCCGTGTGACCCAGGCTGAAAAGGCCTCTCTTCTCCCCTGCTGCCAGCCCAGTCCTTCCTCTCCTCCCTCACTGGGGTGGTGGGAGCACCCACCATCCAGCGCTGTCTCCATTGCTTCTTGTTATGTTTTTAATAACTGAACATTGACATTAACAAGGCAGGTGGTTGCAGCTCTTCCCAGCAGCCCCATTTAGAATCATTGAATCATCATATCATGAAATCCCAGAATCCTGGATTCACAGAATGTCCGTATCTTCAGCTCCCGGAGTCTCAACATCTTAAAGTCACAGAATGTCGGAATCACACCACCATGCATCCACACAGCCCTGGCTGGGGGCTGAGCATTATGTAACGCCAGAATGGTCCTGGTCAGAGCCCCATACGCTGACTAGTCCAGTTCTCAGAATCATACCCTCCGGAGCTCGTGTTCACACATCCCTTGGAGACATGGGCCCCAAACTTCCTCCTTTTATAGACAAGGAGATGCAAGATGCCGCCCAGAAAACAGCCTTGTGCAAGATCAACGGAGACTGGGGAGTCAAGCACTGCCCAACCCAGAAATTGCACGACTGGACCTCAGCACACTGATGTTCTGGAAACGGCGCAGCTTTTTAAAATTCCAAAATACCAGTGTCTATGTTGGGGTGATGCTGCTCCCCAGCTCTGCCTGCTTCCCTTTGCTTCACTCCAGGTCCTCCCGATTCTTCCTGCCACCTCCCTTCCTCTTCCCTGGAGTCCACATCAAGCCGCTCAGTCCTCTTACTCTCACCTCCTGACATCCTCTTGCCCTTCCTGAGGCCCCTTGGTGCCTCCAAATCCACCATGGATAGGGGGTGCACAGGGACAACTCCTTCAGGGTGGGAGATAGGAAGTCACCAGCCAGGGAAAGGCTCCCCGGAGGAAGGGCCCTGCTGGCTCTCAAGGGGATTGAACAGGAAGGTCCTAGAGCCCCAGGGGGCAGCCACATCTGAGGCAGGGCCAGCCGAGGCTTTACGTCAAAACCATTGTGTAGCCGGGCTCGGTGGCTCAGCCTGTAATCTCGCGCTTTGGGAGGCTGAGGTGAGTGGATTGCCCGACCCCACGGGTTCGAGACCCACCTGGGCAACTTGGCGAGACCTCATCTCTACAAAAAATCAGCCGGGCATGATAGCACGTGCCTGTAATTCCGGCTACTCAGAAGGCTGAGGCGGAAGGATCGCCGGAGCCCAGCAGGTCGAGGCTGCGGTGGCCGGGAGCGGCCACTGCACTCCAGTCTGGGCGACAGAGTGAGACTCCAATCAGGGAAAAAAAAAAACCATTACGTATGTTGAGCATTTTCATCAACTTACATTTTCACTTGTTTTGGGAAGTACTCAGATGTTTTGGATCTGATTATTAAGTATTACATTTCACAGATTGTTTTAATTATTGAATTCTGAGCACACTTTGCCCAGGGCAGATCCCGAGTTTTCCATGTTACAGGTGAGGATGCAGCAGCTCCAAGTAGGGTTTCGGGTCTCTGTTTAGCCTCAAAGCTAGTGACCTGCTAGGTGATCTTCTTGAGACCTTTGGTCCTTAGAGGGCCCTGACACAGGGCCAGGCATCTGCCTTTGCGACCCCCAACTCCTGTGCCTCTCAGAGACGACGTGGCATTCAGGCATTCTCTCCCTCCACCTCTACATATGACCAGTTCCATCCTCCACGGCTCCCCTCCCTCCTTTAGCCACTTCCCTGTCCAGGCCTGTATCTCTCTCACCTGGAACACACCAGCCTCAGCCCCAGTCTCTGCCTGGTGGCCCAGGGAGTGCCCTAACATGCAGCTCTCATCAGTCACATGCTTCTCCCAACTCTTCCCTTAGTGCCAGTTCCTCTCTGGAAAAAGTCTAAAGTCCTTAATATGGCTTACAAGTCCTGCGCAATCTGGCTGGGAGCATCACCGCCCATCTCTTGTCTTGTGATGCTTCCCCCATGGCTGCCTGGCAGCCCAGGGTCCAGCTCCATAGAGCGGTGCAGCCTCAGGCTCTCCTCCCTCTGTCTACCACCAACGAACCTTCTCAGTCGGCGTTCTCTTCTCTCTGTCCAGAACTTTCCCCTGGCTCATCCTTTGGCTCTCAGTTTGGATTTGTTTTCTCCTGGAAGCCCCCAACTTGCCCCTCCCTCCTAGGGGTCGAGTGGGGGGCCCCTGCTCTAATGAACCCTGAGTGATCTCCCTCCTTGCCCTCATCACACACTCTCCCAGCATGGCTCCTTGTCTGCGCCTCCTCTCACCTCAGCCCTGGTACCCAGGGCTATGCTACCTGCCACAGGGCTGAGGCAGTGCTGCTCAGGCTTGGGGGGAGCTGGGGGGAACTTCAAGGCCCGCATCCTGCTCCTCTCTACCCACCCTCTCCAGAGGCTCCTAGTAGGTGCTCACTAATGTCCACCTATGGAGGCCTGGCAGTACATGTACATGACTTGAACAGGAAAGGTAGGAGTGATCGGGGGAGGTGAGCATCCCTGGGCTAGGCTGGGCAGTTCCTGGAGTTGGCATCTGGGAGAATCCTTCATGTGTCCAACTTAAGGCAGTAACTGGGACATGCTGCAGGAAGTTTTAATTATCCTAGGGCCACCAGAGCAAACCAGAGTGGGACCAGAGTCTGCAATGAGGGAAACTCAGTGCCCTGGGTCTAGAGTAGTGGCCATTGGAGGGGCTGGCTGTGCATTCAAGGAAGGCTTCCTGGAGGAGGGGCTACCGGCTGGGTTGATGCAAGGGAGAAGGTAGAGATGAGTCCATTGGAGAAAGTGGTGAGGGACCACCACATGGAGAAGAAAGCTCTGCCTGTTCTTAACCCCCGAGGGGTCAAGATCAAGGAGGCATGGATGGGCAGGATGAGCAAAGAGGGCTGAGGCAGAATGGAGATAACATCAGTGCCGACACCATGGTCAGGGCGGGTATGGATGGTTGGGGCTGGCAGGGAGCAGGTCCCCAGCTGTGGCTGGGAAACATTTCCTGTCTCCTTGCCAGGGGGGTCATTAATAATCATTTACCCGCCGCAGGCAGCACGGAGGCCAGCCAGGGAGCAGCATGGTGCTGGGACCCGAGCCCAGCCTAGTGGCCAGAGAGCTGTATTCTGGTACTAGCCCTGCCGCCTCACTAGACACAGACCAGTCACCTGACCTCTCTTAGTCTCTAGGCATGCTGGGAAAAGAGGGTCTGATGAGGATGCTATCTTGAGTCTCCTCACTCCTCTGGGCCTGTTTTCCTAGACAGAGCTGGACTGCCAACACTTCAGGGCAGTTAGGGACATTTGGTGATGGATATGAGCATTTGGGCTGGGCTAAGCCCAGCTCAGGACACACAGGCTAGGGAGAAGGGAGCCCTAGGCCCAGCCTTGGCAGAGCTTGACTCTGGCAGGAGCCAGACCCTAACACCACAGGGTACACACAGGGAGCCTCCCAGAACCAGGTGCCCCAGGCTGTGAGCAGCACAGAAGGGAAGGGCTGCCTGCCCAGGACCAGGGGACCGAGACTGGACACAGAAGAAGAGAGTTCCACAAGGCCAGTATGGTCATCACTATGACCCCAGCACTAAAACCGTGCCTGCCTGGTACCCAGCAGGTGCTTAATGAAGGCTTTTAGGCAACTGAGTTAATCTGTTAAATGAGACATCTGTGAAAGAATCTTGGAGTTTGGGAAGAACTGCCTGAAAGATGATGGTGCCAATAACAATAAAGATAATTCTGGCCAAAGACAATGGGATAGAAAAAGGTGACATGAAATCTTGAGAAGGCTGGAGGCCTAGGATAACCATCTAAAACCAGACAGTACTTCCTGGGGAAGGGCTAGCTGCCTTCAAGCTCTCCTTTGCCAGTTGGCCAGAATCTTCCTCAGTCCCAGGCTACATTTCTCTGCCCACTCAACAACCCGTTTGAGGCCCAGCTCAAGCTCATTCACTTGAGAGAAGCTTCTGGAATGTGATGCTGAGGTATGCATCCCAGCTCCTTCTCCTGACTGACTTGGATCATCTCTATGCCTTCCATTCTCTATGCATCCTGGACTTTTATACTGTCAAGTACCTGTTGGTAGGTTGCCCAGTAGGGCTTTCCCATACCTTTCTCTGGAGAGTATGACCTGGCTCTTCCTACTGACTGGCTCTCCCCCATCAGACTAGAGGGCCCCAAAGCATGACCAGGACTCTCCTTTCAGATAAGGCTCTCTGTGAGGACAGAGACTATTTCTGCCCCATCAGACATGGGGTCCATAAAAGTACAGGTATATTGAGGTCTTCCCGTTGTCTCCCAGCCCAGGGACCCTCCACAGGGCTGCAGCCACACAGAGAAGGGAAGGGGAGAGGTGGGCATGGCGAATGAGATGGCTGGGTTGCTCAGCATCCCTGAGGTGACACGAGCCAGGAAGGGTGCTATGGACTAAGACTGCATGGTTTGCAAACCCACCCAACTCCAGGCCCTAGCCCAAGCCTCTTGCACCAGGCAATGCTACCAGAGATATCACCCAGGCCTCACTGCCCACACTGGGACTTCTCCTCTCTTCGGAGCACTGAGAGGGGGTGGTAAACACAGTGACCTTGCTGACATATGCATCCTCTCCCCCGCCCCCCTCCAAACCCAGGCCCCAAACACAAGTCAGGCTAAGAGGAAAAGAACAAAGCTTCCCGACCGCGACATCGCCTGCCGCCCGCCTGTCCAGTGCCTGCTCCACCGGAAACCCAAAACAAAGGCCTTGGTCACAACGAGGAGGATGAAGGGCAAAGGGTAGGGGCAGCCTGTGTTGGGGGGGCATGTGAGAACGTCACAGGGCATCTCCAGGGACTTGGCTGGGAGGGGATCAAGGACAGGAAGACAGCCAAGCCTTCCCTGCACACACACATCACTCCGCAAACATTTACGGGGCACCTGCTGTATTCCTCATGACCCAAACCTTACATACCTCATTCCCCCTACCACACACCTCATGCACATACTCCCTCACCCCCTGCAACATGTTCCACAGCCCTCAACACCCCCACACCTCCACACACACCCCTAACTTATGGACACCCCTCTTCATTCCTCACCACACACACACACAGCTCACAGGGAGAAAAGATCACATCATCCACACCTCGTGCCAGAAGGCTACATAGCTCAAACACCCACACTTCACACCATATCACACCCCCTCTCCCACCACACACCTTCCACCCTCTCACTCACCTTCCAACCACAGACACATGCATCCAATTAAATTCAACACACACGCCACCCAGACACAGAGACACACGCAGGTACACCCTGCATAGATGATGTGCACACCCGATGTCACACGTTTGCGGGCACACACAGCGCCTCAGTACAGACTGTCCTGCCGGCCCACTGCCTCCTCCCACCCCACCCCCACCCCACCCCACACACACCTGGTCCACTGGCTCCTTGTCTCAGGCCCCTCAGTCCTGTGGCACCCATTCCTGTCCAGAGTTGCAGGAGCAGCCACCACACAGACACATGACACTCAGACACCAACACGCAGGTCTTCACACTTATATTCCCAAAGCAAACCTAGGATGCGCCACAGTGACACTAAGACAGTCACCTTGGCTGCAAACACACTCAGGCACATTCAAACCTCCCAACTCCTCTCTGACAAGGCATCCAGTGAAACCCATCAGGCCCCCACAGCAATTCTTCCTGGCTACATACAACAGCCAATAACATACACAACCACACATACAACCCCCCGTGCAAGCTGCCCCACAACAACTCCACCATGCAATGACAGACATACAACCACATACATACAAGTTCCCCGCACACACAACAGTCACACACCCAGCTATCACTCCACAGCCTCAACACTGCCTCCCTAGCCACACACAGCATGCAATGCCACAGACTCAAAATCCTCACACTCCGCATAATCTCCCCACAAATAATCCCACTCATGATGACACAATCAGACACAGTGCAACATGCATGATGACACACAAAGTAACCCAACACCTGCAACCCAGCCTGTGTTACACACAAAGGAACACACATAAACACACACACTCCAGACCCACCCAGCCCTGAACACATCCCACCACAGGTGACTGACACTGGTTGCAGTGTATCCCTCTCCCCCACCCCAAGCCCCAGCTGCCACAGTCAAGGCCAGGGCAGTGGGATGAGGGGCTTTATAAGTTACAAATGCCAGGGCCCCACTGTGTGGTCCCCCATCCCTGGGCACCACCCGAGGGCAGCACACTCCATGTTAGGCCCTTCCACCTGAGCCCCACCATGTCATGCCTGAGAACATGGGGAGGGCTGGAGACCCTGGGGACACTGGCCCTGCCCCCTCAGCCTGCCTCCTCCTCACCCCAAAGCAGAGGCAGATACAGGAGGAAGGGATGACCAAACAGAGAGAGTCCCTGGGGACAAGGTAGAGACCTAGCAAAACTGGGGGGAAAGATGGAAAGACCAAGACAGGTGGGCACACAGGGCAAGAGATCAAACAAGAGAGAGAGAGAGAGAGAGAGAAAGAGAAACAGAGACAGAGAGAGAGACAGACAGAGAGACTTGGAGAGAAACCGGAGAATAAAGTGGGACCACCACACCCGGAGATAAAACTGGGCAGGGGGGAGGGGAGACCAGCAGGAAAAGACTGGACGATCTCGAATACAGGAGGGAGGAAAGGAATGGGGTGGGGTGGGGGTGGCGGTCCTGCAGAGGAGGAGAGAGAAGCCCTGATGGAAGGAGGGGTTTGGAACCTGAGGTAGGGTCCAGGCTGAAGCTGAAGTCTACATGTTTGGGTGGGAGCTTGGGTGGGTGTGCAGTTGAGGCTATGGAGTGGAGGTCTGAGGATCTGGGGTGATGCCCAGGGGTTCGGGTGCTCTGGGTGTGCCTGGGGTCCCATATGCACAGTGAAGGTTCGGAGGCTCGCGCAGGGGTCCTCCATTAATGTGGGGGGAGGAGCACCGAGGCTTGAGCAGAGCTCTCAGTGTGGGCTGGGGTCCCACTGTGGCTTGTGGAGTCCGGGGTCCGAGTGGGGCCGAGCGTCTGGGGCGGCGTTCGGATCTCGAGCTGGGCTTCAAGGGCTCCGGGGTTGAACCGCAGTCCCGGCACAGGAGTAGGATTCAGAACTCGGGGAAGGGTCCCCTCCCTGAGGAGGGCCGGGGGCTCAGGGGCGGAGGACCCGGAGCCGGACGCCGCACGCTCCGCGGAGGACCCGGCCCGGCGCTCGCCGGACGCCCCGTTCTCCTCGTGCCCAGCGGGGGCCCCCCTACCTGCAGGCTGTCGGCGCATGGCTGCGGCGGCGGCGGC
>NW_007256843.1:114588-135221 GCF_000164805.1 Carlito syrichta
GCCTCAGCCTGGCGGGGCGAGGGGCGAGGGGTCACGGGGGTCAGCCCCCTGCCGGGACAGACCCGGTTCTTAGCCTCCGCTTTGCGTGAGAGCGGCTGAGATGGTGGGACGTGTTTGGCTCGGAGGGCACGCTCGGGGCTCTCTCGGCCTTTGCCAGTGACTTGCCGCATGACCTTGGTGGGATCTTCCCATCCCCATTCTGGGCCTCCGTTTCCCCATCTCCCTCCCAGGACTGCCGGGAGGATCAAATGCAGGAGCGATGGGAAGGCAGAGTCCCCGGACAGCCCTCGGTGGGGTCTAATCTGAATCCTGCCCACTGCACTGCCAGTCCCTCTCTCTGCAACTGCCACCCCCGACTCTTGGAGGGTGAGTCAGTGAGCCCCCAGCCTCCCAGCCTTCCCACCTCACGTGGGTGATTCATCTGGGCCCTTTCTCCCTGAGGAACGATTTCCTCAACGTTGAGTCACCGAGCCCAGTCCTGGACACAGTCCAGGCACCTGGTACACAGGCTTGGCAGAGCCCCGGCCATCCCACTAGCTGAGGGGGTGGCCCTCCATGCCAGAATTTCTCCCACCTTTCTTTCCGAGGCACAGTTCTGGACATGCTTCTTCTCCTGCTCAAACACCCACAGTGGCTCCCTATCATCAGGTACAATAAAGCCTGAACCAACCCTTACTCTGACACACCAGACCCTCTACAACTGAACCCTGACACAGCTTTGACTGTGCTTCCCATCATTCCTTCAATTTATACTTCTTGCTCTACTCAGGTCAGTGACTGACTCATTTTCACCCTTAGATCTTTGCCCATGCCACGACACCCCCAATGCCCTCCCAGATCCTTTCCTCTTGCTTACCATTCAGGGACCATTTGGAGGCCCACTTCCTCCAGGAGGCCTTCCTTGGTTACTACCTCAATCCTCTGGGTTTACTACCTTTTGGAGTCTTTCCTGGGATTATATCCGGGGACTTTGGGAGAGGTGAGGTGAAGAGTAAGTGATCTGGACCAGGCCAACATATTTTATGCATCAAAATAGGGGCAATTTGCCCTACTTACGAACACTGTAAAAATAAAGGTGGTGGGCCCCAAAAGGCCTCCCTTCCTTTTCTTGGCCTCGTAGTTTTCTCTGTAAAAGGGGATGGCTATTGTAAGGACTAAGTCTGCGTCAGAGCTCAGGGCACAAATCTCTTGATACATCCCGAGTGTGTGTCGCCGGCTCAGGCCTGGACTCTGGATAGCTTGGGTGGAGCACAGGTGCCGGGAGGTTTCTGCTACGGCCACTGGTCAGAGCTACTTGTTCTTTAGGGGAAACCATCTCAGGCCCTGGTCAAGGGCCAACGCTGACCTGGCACAACCACTACTTCTTGAGCTCCCAATGCTAGGCACTGCCTCCATGTCACTCAACCTAAGGTAGTTCTTAAATCTTACTTGAATCTCTCAGACTGAAGCTCAGTGGCTGAGATCCCAGGTATATTTTCTGTCTCCCTCAACTCAAGCCTTCCTCAGCGAGTTTGAATCCTCAATCTGTCATAGACTTGCTGTGTGACTCTGGGCAGGCCACTACACCTCTCTGGGCCTCAATCCCCCCATCTGTGAAATGTGACTACACTAGATAAAATAAATAAGCAAGTGTATTTCTTTGAGTGTTTGGTAGGATGCAGAGCCCGTTCACAAAACACTCTCACCCAGTTCTTGAAATTCCCCAACCAGATCCCTGCCCTCCAGCTCTACATTCTGAGATCCCGGGCTGGCTTCTCACAGCGGCTCACGGTAGAATCACCTGGGAACATTTTTAAATGCTGATGCCTGGAACCTCCATCCTAGGCATTTTTCAGTGTTCCTGGGTAATTCTAATTTGCTGCCAGATCGGAGAACCCTGGATTAGATGCATCTCTTCCCAGACTTCCCTCCATCCCCTGGAAGCAAGGGCCAAGGAGGGCCCCTAAGGACTGAGTGTGTACATCTGAGGCAGGAGACTTTAACAGTTATTGAGCACATGCTATGTGTCTCACACTTCATCTTTGCAACAAAGTTATAACGCAGGATCTATTACTAGCCACATTTGGCAGATAAGGAAAACTAGAGCACAGAGAGACTAAGTAACTTGCCCATAGTCACACAGCTGTCAAGTAGTAGAGCCAAAATTCAAACCTAGGCCATCTGGCTCCAGTCTGTGCCTTAAATTCATTCCCTGCTTCCTGAGCAAAGGCAGGTAAGAAAAAACATGTTTCCTTAGCTCTCCTTTTGCCCCCGGCAATGCAGCGCCTGAGGGTCCTACTATCCCAGGCCCTACACCCTCAGCCTACCTCTGACACCAGGAAGCCCAGCCCCAGCTGTTCTCCTGGCTCCAGCTCTGGAATGCCTGGCCCAGCTCCTATAACCACCTCTTTTTGTCTCCTTAGCTTAGGGGCTCCTTGGCCTGTGCCTGGTGGCCCAGCTGCCCCAGACTGGGTATTTCAGGGAAAGGTGACTCAGCCGATAGCCTGTCAGCCTGGGTACTGGGCCCACTTGATCCCAGGCCCTGTCTGGGAGACAGCTCTGCCTTGTTCCTAATAATTATGACACCTCCCATTGGAGGGGCCTTGTGCTTGCAAAGCAATTCCTTGCCCAGGCCCCATTCAACAGCCTCATGAAGAACTGCTTTAGTTCCATTTTACAAATGAGGACACTGAGACTCAGAGAGGTATAAACACCTACTCAAGAGGATCCAGCTGGTTGGTGCAGGATTGTGGACTCAGGCCTGTTGACTCTAAAGCCAGTGCTGTTTTCACTAAAGGTGAGCATCTACTGTGTGATTCAGGTCCCCCAGGGTGGATTCATGGTGACAGGTCCACCCCCTGCTCACAACCATCTCTGGACTCCCCATGCCCTCCAAGGCAGCATCCAAACTCTCAGCAGGATGTGTGAGGCTCTTCCCCAGTGACGCTTCCTGCTGCTCCTCCCATCGCTTCCTGACACTGGCCATGCCTGACCAACTGTAGCCCCAGTCTCTGGCTTTTCGTCCGCCTCCTTGCCTTTGCTCAACTTGTTACCCTCCTACATTGAATGCACTTCCCAGAACATATCTGCTGTCGATGTCATGTGTTTGTTCATTTGTTCATGCCAAAAAATCTTGTTGAGAATTTACTCTGTGCCAGGCACTGAGAATAAAGAAATTATAAAGTCAGATCTTTCAAGATACAGGAAGAAAATTCCCACCCAATAAGAAGTAGCTCCCAGGCCAGGCATGGTGGCTCATGCCTGTAATCTCAGCACTTTGAGAGCTGGTGAGAGGATTGCCTGAGCTCAGGGGTTCAAGACCAACCTGGGCAACATGGTGAGACCTCGTCTCCACAATAAATCAGAAAACTAGCCAGGTATGATGGCATATACCTATGGTTTCAGCTACTTGGAAGGCTGAGGTGGAAGGATCACCTGAGCCCAGCAGGTTGAGGTTGCGGTGGCCATGAGCATGCCACTGCACTCCAGACTGGGGTAGAGTGAAACTCCGACTCAAAAAAAAGTAGCTCCCAACAAGATTCCCCCTACATGGCCCTCTCCCTTTCTTTCATATCTCCAGCCCTCCCTTGAGGGCAGGGACTATCTGATCCTTCACCAAGTCCCCATGGTCCAGCCCAGGCTGGGAACACTGTGAGCTCTGGTGAGGTAGAAGGATGGTTTCTACATCACCATCTCTCCATCCCCCACATGTGGTACTGGTCAGCCCTGCAGAGATTCCAAATCCTTCCCTGTCACCATGACCGTGTGGTCGGCTTCCGTAAGCCTGCCTGGTGCCTGGCATGCATCTAACCTGTTACTGCTGACCATGATCAGATGCCCGGAAACCCAGGTTCAAACCTGAGCCCTTCCCTGACATGCTGAGACTCTGACCCTCTCTGGCCTCAGACTTCTCAGCAGCTGTGAAGATTGGCTTGGTTCTCTCTGAGTGCTCAGGCAGCTGAGGTGGAGGGAGGCACGATCCAGGCGGGCCTCACTGGGCAGAAAGCAGTTCGCCTGGGCAGACAGGCCTGCCCAGACATGCCGGGACCAAGGACTGTGAGCAAGAAGCAGATCCTAATATGGGAGGATCCTCAGGAGAGACTGTGTGTGACATGGACTTTCCATGACCTTGGGTGGAGCCCATGGACTAAAAGAGGACCCGCTGCCAGGGAGTTCTGCAAAGGGACAATCCAAGAAGCTTCCTGGAGGAAGCTGACATCTCTGCATCTAGACCCTGTCCTCAACACTTCAGCCCTGGAGTGGATATGGGTGTATCCCTGGGTAGGGGTAAGCTGCCCTTAGGCAGCTGTGTGTGTGGGCATGTGCGTAAGGCTGCATCCATCAGTGTGAGCATGATGTGTGAGAAGATGGGGGAGGGTATGTGTACGAGTTTGTGAGTCTGTGTCTTTGTGAGGGTGTGTGTTCTTGCTGTGGTAGAACTGAGTTTGTGTGTGTGTGTGTGCACAGATTGGTATGTGTATTGTGGGATTGGACATGAGTGTGTGTGTGCAAGTGTGAGTGTACATGAACACAGGGAGATATATGTGTGCACAAGCACCAGCTATAGCACGTGCATGCTTTCGTGTGTGCGCGCAAGTGTATGAGTGTGTGGTATGTGCATGCTTGAATTCCTCCTGACAGAGGTGCTGCCCATGGCCACTAGTCCAAGTCCTGCTCTGTGTCCATTGACTGTGGTTCCAAGTACAGGGGTGACCCTCACAGAGAAAGGATTTGACCACAGGCCGGTGCTGGGGACAACATGGATTTCAGCTCTGGATGGGCAGGTCTTACTCCCAGGGCAGCAGCTCTGGGTCAGGAAGGGCATAGGTTGATTGAACTCCAACCCACAGCATGAGAGAACATGGGGTGTGTCAGCCACAGACCTCATCCATTTCTGAGGTATTTGTATGTATGTATGTCTTGTCTGCAGCAGGCAGCTTCATGATCCTCCCCTCCAAGGAAGGGAAGCCCCTAGGACTCTAGGCCAGGACCTGTGAGCTCACAAGTGAGCTAAAGCCCAGGGGACTTGAGCCATGGCACAACTTTGGCTTTAGTACATGCTCCCCATCATCCACAGACCCCAAGATCCTTCCTCTCCACCAACTGCCCAGGCCACATGCAGTCATATACACACCCAGCTATGCACAATCGTAGTCTTGGACACAGACACACACTTACCGACTCCTTCCATGCTTCCTTCTCCCTAATGTCCATGCTTGCTGGACTAATCTTTTCCACACTCAAGTCTGACTCTGCCTCCCCCAACCCACATGGCTCCCCATTGCCCACTGGACAATTGGAGCCCAGGTCTCCTGGCCTTCAAGGCCTTTTGGGCCCTTAAGCCCAGGCAAACCTCTTCCCCTGCCACACTCTGCCTTCTAACCACACTCCCTGCCACTCCCCAGAGCTTCTCATCAGGTGTGGGGGAGTGCAACGCTGCCCACCCCCAACATGCCCAGTTCTCATCTGCTCACCACCGTTTTGTCCCAGCATCAAGAACAAGTCTTTACCCAGAAGAATTGAGACATCTATGGCCTACCGAAATCCGTGGCAGAACCTTCCTCCCAGCTGGGTCTGCCCCATTTTGTAGGATTTACCCAGCTATATTTGTTTCCAGTGTGCCCCCCCGCATCAGACCGGGGCTTCTCTAGCAGAGCTGAGTCTGATTTAGCGCCATGTGCCCATGTCCAGCATGGGGCCGGACACTGATTGGGGGCAGGGCCTCGGGTGTGGCCACCCCATTATGAGGCTCTGAACATCTGGACATCTGGAAGGTGGGGCCATCTGGGCCAATCACACAAAACCCAGCTGTCCCAGGGATGCGGCCTCTAGACTGCTTCCTCTCCCCCATCTGAATCCCTTTCTGAAGTCATTCTGACTGGCCATCAGGTCCCTGTGCTGCTTGCACACTCCCAGGGACAGGGAGCTCGCTTTCTTACCAGCCAGCTCCTTCCCATGTGGGATGGCTCTGCCTGACAGACTCAGCCCCCATCCTGCCAACCCTTGATGTCCAGAGCTACAAGATCCCGTGGAAACCAGGAAGAAAGCCAACAAAAGGAGAGGCAGGTCCCATTCTCAGTAGATCTAACAGCCTTTCCAGCTCTGGGCTGAAGTGGGAAAAGGGAGCTCTTGGCTCTCAGCCCATCCCAGGGACAGGTGAGGGGGTGCAAGGTGCTCAGGCTCCCCCAACCCTAACCACCAGCCTCAGGAACCTGGAGTGGCACAGAGAGAGCCCAGAGAAACTCGGGCAACCTCCACTGAGCCCCACACCCTCACTGAGCGAGGCCCCACATCCTCCCAGTGGTCCCCCACCTACAGAGCCTCGCTTCCATTCTAAGCCCCAGCCAGTCTCTAAGTCCCAAGCCCCTCCACTGAGGCTCTACCCCTCACTCTCCATCTCTCATTCCTCCCACTCCCTGTCCCCCTACCATTCCTTCCCCACCTCCTCCCTCAGTGGCACCTCCTGCCGTCCAGTCTGCAGGGTCTAGAGGGGTTGCTCTGGTTCCTGCCCCAGGAGTGCCACATGGAGATGCTTCCTCTTGACCCTGGCAGCAGTCTGGGTGGGGGATGAAGGAGGCGTGCTGGCCCTCTGCCAAAGGTGGCTGCCCAGAGCCCCGCCCAGCACCAGTCGGACAGCTGCAGCCCATAAGGCTGCCCGGCTTTCCTCCACCAGCTATTCCTGGGCTGGCTACACTCCAGGGAAACCGCCGTCGGTCACTGACCCCAGTCCCCCATGCACACACAGGCCAAGGTTGCCCAGAGCTGAGCCCATAGATATACCAAGGCAAGGAAGTCTAATCTAGAGGGACCAAGGTTCCGTGCTCAGAAACTGTTACACAGGGAGCCTAGTCTGTGACTTCAGAGTTCCAAGAACTCCTAGAGCCTCATGTTCTAAGAAAATCTAAGCCTCCGTGATAACACCCCATCATCATCATCCAAAGAGTCAGTCTGTGCTTTCTACATCCCATGAATGCAAAAGCCTGGGGTTCTGGGAATGTAGGAGCCCAAGACCCTAACATTCTATTCTCTTCACTGCCCAAGATGCCCTGATTCAGGACTCCAACACCCAGTTTCCAGGCTCCTCAGAGCCCAGTCATCTGTAGGCTTGAGTTTCTGTGATTCCAGGTAAAGGGAGGGCGGCAGCAAGTCCCTGTGCGTGCCTGTGGTAGGGGACGCTGCAGACAGGAATAGGGAGAGCCCAAGGAAATGAATGCCCACTCCCAGGCAGTGTCAAGGGAGCGATGGGTGCCCTGGAGGGTAGCAGTGGGGATGGGGGGGACAGGGTCCACGTGGGTGACTGAGTCTAACCCCGCCACTCTCCAGCTGTGTAATCTTAGGCAAGCGCCTCCTTGCCCTTTCCTTGATTCTAAACTGGACATCGACTGACCTTCCTCAGAAGGTGGTTGTGAAGAACGAATGAGGTGAGGCTCAAAAGTACTTTGCCGGCCAGGTGCAGTGGCTGACACCTGTAATCCTAGCACTTTAGGAGGCCAAGGCAGGAGGAGCACTTGAGCCCAGGAGTTCAAGACCAGCCTGGACAACACAGCGAGAACTCGTCTCTACAAAAAAATTTGAAAATTAAAAAAAAAAAAAATTAGCCGGGTGTGGTGGTGCACACCTGTAGTCCCAGCTACTCAGAAAGCTGAAGCAGAAGGATTGCCTGAGCACAGGAGGTCGAGGCTGCAGCCTGAGCAACAAAGTGAGAGCCCTCGACTCGAAAAAAAAGGACTTCGCACAGAGCTTAGCACACGGCACAGTTAAGAAAAGGACAGTAGTTGTTGTCCTCACTCCCCAGCAGGCCTCAGAGTCCCTGGAAGTGCCTGAGCCCATGTTTGGGCATAGGGCTGCTTCATCCTCTCCTGGCTGCCCGAGTGACACGGGACTCTGCCCTTCATGCTTCCTGCAAGCCCACCTCGTCTCCTCTCTTCCCTCCCCACCTTCACGAGTGACCTTCAGTCCTTAGCATAGAAGATGGGCCTGAAAAGAGGGGAGAGCTGGGCTCAAAGACCAACAGCCCTCCTACTTCCGAGCCTCAGTTTCCTCATCTGGACGATGACAGAGTGGGGCCTTCCTTGGACAGTCTGTGGCCCCAGGATTTAGACTGTGTGGCCATGGTGGCCTCTTGGGCAGCCCTGGGAGAGAAGAAGAGCCAGTGACAGGGTGGAGACAGAGGGCAATGTGAAAATAGGCAAAGGGACCCCAATGTAGCGCCCACCCCTGGAGTCCCAAATGCAGGGGGAGAATCTGATCAAGACCATCCCTTTGCCTATGGCAAGAACACGTCTCCCAGGAGATGGAGTCCCTCCTTCACGAGCTCCTCAGCCTGGTGGTTTCTGGCAGAATCATTTCCAGCTATGTCCTCTGGTCCTCCCTAAACATTCCTGAATGTGTGGGACACATTACAGCTCCACCCCCTTGCTTACACCGTTCTCCATGCCTGGGGAACCTTCCCCCTCCTCTGCCAATTACATCTTAAACAACTTTAGAGGGGAAGGGAGGGGAACGGCCATCAGTGACCACCTCCAAAGTGCCAGGCCAATCTAGCCTATTTGCTCATTTAATCTTCTTGATATTATTAGCCTGATTTTATAGTTGATGAAACTGAGGCCCTGGGACCTGTGGTCATTTGTCTAAAATCACACAGCTAGAAATGGTAGAACAGCAATTCCAGCGCAGCCTCTTCCAGCTCCCAAGCTAGTGCCCCCTGTAGCAGGCAGACTCCCAGGAGAAGAGGCCAGGACCTCCCTCCTGGTTCCTTCCTTGGCTTCAGGGTCACACTAGAGCAACTGCACCCAGCCCAGTGGCCCCCCAAGCTCTGGAAGGCAGAGACCATGATCCCCCCTTCTCTTGCCTCCCCAAGTTGGAGGCTGCCTAGAGCCCAGCCACACTTCCTGATTGATCGCAAGGCGCTGGATCAGCAAAGGCTCCCGTAGCGGGACTGGGAGATGTGGCATTCTGTTTCTAAGCACCCGTCGCTATGGAAGCCAGGTGCTGCCAGCCCAAGACCTAGCAACAAAGCATGGTGTAGGGCGGAGGCCGTTGTCAGGGGCTTCCAAGACAGCCAGCAAGAGAGAGGGAGGCGGGCTACATCTGTTCTCCGGGCTAGAGGGCTGGACCTGCTGCCCCCGCTGGGCTTGCAAGGGAAGGAGAGGGGCAGAGAGGTCAAGGCCGGGCAGGCCCTGAGAGACAGGGACCCAGAGATCAGGGCAGAGAAAAACATGCAGAGACTGACAAAAAGTGTCTTGAGACAGTGAAAGGCAGAGACACACTCAGTGAGAGAGAGAGGCAGGAATGTGGGAAAAGGCAAGAGCTGGGCAGAGTCTCAGACACATAGACAGTCAAAAGAGGCAGGGAGGGCCCAACTCCCAGCAAGTTCCCACTCCCAGTTCAGAGAGAGTAAGGGAGAGCTGCAGGGGAATGACAGAGATGGATGGATGTGTGACAGGAGGAGATAAGCCCGAGGCAGGAGGCAATATAGAGGCAGTAATCAAGGAAGCAAGGACTGGGAATGGAGAGGGACAGGCAGGGCTACGGGAGACAGAGCAACAGCAGCAGGGACAAAATAGCAGCCATACCAGAGCAGGGCACCGAGGCCACCAGAGTCCTGAGCTAGCCCCAGTCCGATTCCCTTCCTCTTTGGTCTGCCCCTCCGCAGCATGAGTGTTAGCAGTCTTGTCCACTACCCTGCCACTCTGGCCTCTCCTCTAGAACACAGAAACATCTAGACACAGAACCTCAGAAAGGACAAGCAGGTCAGAGCTCACATGTCTCTCCTATGCCCCAGGGGCCGGCTCTTGCCCAAGATCCAACAGTGAGGCAGCATCTGAAGAAGCAAGATGTCCGGCCTTGGAAATCCCAGTCCTGAGCTCCTTCCCCATCCCCACTCCAAGTGAGACCACTCTTTCGTTGTCCACGAAGGTGCTGTTGCACAGAGGGGCACACTTGTCCCCGTACTAGAGTAGACAAGAAGATGACAGTGATGGGAGGTAAAGCCCCAGTCCCAGGTTGCTTATTTCCTTCTTCCTCAACAACAGGCCCTGTGTTGGGGTGCTGGGATCCCAAGGATAACGCAGGCGGCGAAGGTGACTTGAGGACCACAGCTGTCCATGTCAGCACTGGGACTCGGGAAGGCAGGTGCTGGGAACACACATCATCCTGGGCCCTGGGGTTCAAGGAAGTGGCAGGCCATTGACCGGCAACATCTCATTTGATTCTCATGGCAACCTGTTACGGATGAGCAGACTGAGGCCCCAGGGGAAACTGATTTGCCCTAACTAAGCCACCAGCCGGCAGGTGCCTGGACCAGGACTTAATCCCAGTTCTCAGAGGCCAGTGCAAGTTGGAGGGCCTGTTGGAGGCAGAGGCAGCCAAGAAGGGGGTGACAAGGCCTGCTCAAGAGGCCCCCAGAGGGGGGTTGTGGGGTGGCCAGGGAGGGTTCTGGCCCTGCTCTGCCTACTCCTCCTAGCACCATTCGTTCCCTCTTCCCTTGTCAGGATGGGCGATAGCACTTGGCTAGACTTTATCAAGTGCTAATTCTCTCATATTCTCCCTCTCTCTTTCTCTCTCTCCTCTTTCTTCCCTCCTCTCACCTCTCTCTCCCTCCCACTTCTCTCCCTCCCTCCCCCTCTGAGTTAACTCCCTGGATTGTCAATACTGTCAACCACACCTGCCAGCAGGCCCTGGGAGCTCGTGTGCCCTCAGAGGCATCCTGCTGGTCATGGTCTTTCCGGACTCTTGGGGGAGGAATGAGTTAAGTGCCCCCTGGGGGTCTCTGAAGGATCTAAGATGAGCTTGCCTCACCTCCCACAGCTCCTGGCTCCTGGCCTCCCTACCTGTCCACACCACACTGTAGGGTGGCTCTCGAAGCACCCACTCCAAGATCTGCCTCTGAGGCAGGGCAGGCCAAGGAGCAGTAGGCATAGGTAGGTGCCTGGGCACCGAGAGTTTGACCCTCTCAGCAGCTATAGTACTTATGGAGGATCAGTGGGGGGATCGAGGGAAGGTGTGGGGCTAGCAGGTGAAAGGCAGGAGGAAGACAGGAGCAGGGAAGTGGGAACATGGGAAGGCAGGCAGCTGTACACCAGCCTCACCCCCACACACACCCGTGCATACTCAGCCTGGCTGCAGCCCAGAAGATCGACCAGTGGCGCCACACTCCCCTGGGCCCCAGTTCCTGGAAGGCAGTGTTGCAGGGATGGTCGATTGATCGACTGCCTCCCAGCCTCCCCTTCCCACTGCCTGGAGGCTGCCTCTTCCATGCAGCCCCTCGGGCCAGCCAATATCTGTAACAGCCAGGGTGAGAGTCTGGGGGCAGCCTGGGGACAGTGAGCAGTGACCCCTCATCTCCTTCATAACCTAGCATTCTCTCCACTCCTCAGGAACCTAGCCCAGGTAAACAGGTGGGGCAAGAGTTGTTATGGTAGCTCATATTCATGCATGCACATGTATGCTTGTGCACGTCATGTGAATGCACAGGTCAGTCAGTAGCGCAGGGGAGCTGTGAATGCGAGATGTGACCATATAGATCTGGGTTCAAATCCCACCTCCCCCATTTCCTGGATATGGCTGTGTACAAGTTGCTAAAGCCCTCTGAGCCTCAGTTTCTTTATCTGTACAGTGGGGTTGCCAATCATTCCCAACTAATAGGATGAATGAGATTATACACACAGAGCTCAGCCGCCACGCTTGGCATACAATATTTTTGAAACACGAAAGCTTTTATAAGTGTTGCTGTGAGCATGTGTGCATGTGCATGTGCCCTCGGGAGGCCCAAAAAGAACTTCTGGCATGCCAGCAAAGGGGCGCAGGCTGTTCCCTGACCCTCTGGCCTCCTAGAGTGGGGGCTACAGCCAAACTCTCAGCTCGGTCTCAGAGGAGGAAGACCGGCTGTGCCCCCTTCCCTCCAAACCAAAGCACCGGTGCTGGGCAGCGAGGCTGTGTGGGGAGATGGATTGCTTGGCGGCACCAGGCGGGACTGGTGATTAGGAGGCTAACGACCCAGCACCTGGAGAGGAATGGGAGGGAGGCTGCGCCACGGGGCCATCCATCAAGGCTGGCAGGCCCAACAATGCTGAGCTGCGGGACCAGAGAGAGGCAAGGGGAGGGCAGCAGGTGGGGAGGTGTAGACAAGCCGAGGGCCACGCAATGGCGCCCAGCCCAGCCACTGGCCTGTGGTAACCCTGAATGAGTCACTGTTACCTGGGACCTCAGTTTCCTCATCAGGACAGTGGGGCTAAAGGTCTCTCTGCCCAGATAAGTTCCAGGACAATAGGCCCGATATCAGGCCCCAGGGCCAGGAAGAGCCCTGAAGAGAGTGTGGGGGGCTCCCGTATCATAGGATCTGGGCTAGGAGCCCGGAAACCCAAGTGTGAATCAACTTCTGACCTAACCCCTTGCTGGCCTTAGCCAAACTCCAGACTTCTCAGGTCCTTCCCTGGGCACCCCCCATTCTCTATCCCTATACACACACACAACCAGGCCAGTCTGACCGACACAGGTGGGAAGGACTATCAGCACCGCTCTTGTCTAAGCAAATCGCCATTCAAACTGAGGGCAAAGTCACCCACGGGCTCTCCTCGCCTTTTGGAGGTAGCAGTTACCTGGGAAAATCCTGGTCAGCAAGTCTAGGGCAAGAGGTGCTAGCTGGGGCCTAGCAGGAGCCAAGCAGAGCCCAGGGTCTTAGTCTGTCTCTAATAACTTAAGCAAACTTGGGCAAGTCAGGCTTCTCTTTCCCTGGGGAGGAACCACAAGCTCCTCCCTAGCCCTTGGCCAGCCTCAGCTCCATCTATATCCTTTGCCACACACCCCACACTCAGCGGCTCTGAATGTCTGTCACTTCCCATCCCACGCTGCTTCCCCTCTGATCTTGTCTCTCCACCAGAAACCTCTTCCCCACTCACCAGGGCCAGAAGCCACTTTCACAAGTCCTGGCCCAGCCCCGCCAGGCCCTCCCACAGAGCCACCAATGGTCCCCATGCACCTTCCCTGAGGCCTAGACCAGGAGATGTCTGTCCC
Source organism: Carlito syrichta (assembly GCF_000164805.1). Taxonomy (NCBI): domain Eukaryota; kingdom Metazoa; phylum Chordata; class Mammalia; order Primates; family Tarsiidae; genus Carlito; species Carlito syrichta. Next base: position 127,582 of record NW_007256843.1, read on the forward strand.
CCCTATCCCTGCCTCCCTCAGCTCCCCAGGTGAGGGCTCGGCTGGTCCTGATTCCCAGGGCAGGGAAAGAGGAGGTAGCACATGGCCTCAAACAGAAACAGGGCTCAGAGAAAGTGGAAGGAGGGGAAAGAGGAAGAAGAGAGGGAGGAACGGAAAAGAGGAGGGAAGGAGAAAACATCTGTTCCCAAGGTCCCTTCGAATCTAATCTCAATGAACTCTAGTCCATGCTCGACAGAGCCCCATTCCCTGGCCCCTATCCTTCCCCCTCCTCTGCTCCCCACCAGGCCCCAGCCCCTGTCACACACACCAGTACAAAGGCCCAGAGCCAAAGGGGTCTCCGACCTCTGTCGCTGAGTCCTGACTGGAGGCTAAGAGCACCATGCGGTCGTCATAGCGATGCTAGATACTGTCATCACTAATTCATCACCTGAGCCCTGGGAGGCCAGCGAGGTGTGAGGAGGGCTAGTCAAAGCTGATCAGAGCTGCAACTGGGTGCAGGCGTCTTAGGGCCTTGGGCCTGGGGGAGGAGCAGGGACTGGGCTCCATCACCCCAATCCAGCCACGCCCCCCCCAGAGCCTACCAACACCCTGCTAAGGAGGAGGTGCACAGACCTGCCCCAGTCTGCTGTGTGCACCTATGTGTGTCCAGCGTGGTCCAATTGAGAGGCGAGGGGTCAATGGAGGCCGTGATGGAAAGCCTCCTGCCCCAGTCTCTGTGAGTGAATGTCCATGCCCAGCCCCAGCAGGGTAGGAGGATGTCCCTCCTCATGTCACAGGGGCTGAGGAGTGGTGGAGGGAAGGGGAAAGAAGGGAGTTCACGCATTGTGCTCTCTCCACACAATCTTGTCTCCAGGCAAGTGTGTACCAGGCACCTCTACAAAGTAACTCATTTAGTCCTCCCAGAAAACCTGCAGGGTCAGAATTATGACTCCTTTTTACAGATGCTTAGATGTCCTCTCTGCCTAAACCCTCCCTATCAATCCTATGCCCTCCTCTGGGAAACCTTTCAAGATGGTCCACCCTAACTTATTTCCACCTCCCCTGAACTCCCAGCCATGGCAGGGGAAGGTCCTGGTCTCCCCATCAGACCGGGCTGAGAGAGCCTTCTCCTTCCACCCAGGTTGTGGGGGACACACAGGCGGCTCTTCCTACCCAATACTCTCATGGCCACCAGGAGACCACCTCATGCGTGCAGACTGGCGCTGTCCGTGGTACTGAACCCTGCGTTGTCTGTCCCTAGAGAAGAAAGGCCAGATCCCTACCTGCCAGGCACCCCACACTCACACTGCCTGCTTTCTTCCCTCACAATCTCAGGAAAAGAAACACATTTTGAGCAGGAAAATGGGAACAAAACCAGCATGCAGTCACACAACCAGACATTTTTTGAGTACCTACTATGTGCCATCCTGTGAATGAAGATTGGCACATGATAGTGAACAACACAGACCTAATTCCTGCCAGGTGGGGCTTTAGGTCTAGTAGAGTCAGCAATGAGACTGGTTTTGCATGTATTAGCCCACTCAATCCCTTCGATGTGCTTGAAGGAGGGTGTTAATACTATACCCATTGTACAGTGGTGGGGAGGGCAAGGCTTGTGGTGATAGAGGAGCCTTCCAAGACTGTGCAGTGGTAAGCAGTAAAGACAGGAGTCAAATCAAGATGTATCTGTCTCCCAAGTCTCATTCTTGGTCTGTTGCAGGGTGGGGGTCATAGACCTAGTCCCTGACCTCAAAGAGTTGATAATCTAGTGTTCCTGCCCCAGTTCTCCAAAAAGCACCACTGGGAAGTGTTCTTTGAGTCTGAGCTGAATCCCCCCCTGCTGCAGCTCTGACTTAGCCTCTCTTTGTTAGGGCCTCATTGGGACAGAGGATCAGCTTTCACCGACACCTGCGGTGCTTCCATGAGCTCCCAGCCCTTTCTCCACCCCCACCTTGCACAGAGGCCTCTCTCCACAGGAGAGAGTGAGGTGTGTGCTCTAAAAATACCTTAATCCCTCCCTGCTTGCGTTCTAATTAAGCTGAGTGAGTCACTACTTTAAGTAATTTATTGCTAGTTACATAATTGCTTTAATATTTGGTTCTAAAACTGGGGAACAAACGTACCCCCTTCTTTTCAGGGATTCGTTAATCCATAGAGTGGGGTGTATGGCCCCTGGGTGAGGGGAGAGTAGGGAGAAGGATGGAGTCCTCTTGGCCAGCCCCTACTATGGTTTGGACAACATACGGCCATTTCTACCAGGGCCACAGGGCACACCTATTCCTAGGAGGGGCAGCTTTGTGGAAAACCAAGTCTCTACTCTCTGTCACCCATCCTGTGGGTTTCTGGAGCCACCACTTCCAGTGGATCCAGCGTTCACACCCAGGGTCTGCTCTCAGGAGCCCAAGGCCTGAGTGTCTCAGCCCCTGCCTGGTTGCATTGCCTCTGCCAGTCCATGGGAACCAGGGCCCAGAGAGGGTGAGCAGTTCCTTGGCATCTTCCAGCATGTCGGAGGTAGCCCCAGTTAGTGTGCCCAGGTCATCAGCTCAAGAAAGACACAGCACCTCTCATGTACCTGTAAGAAGTCACCCCCAGCCGGGCTCGGTGGCTCAGCCTGTAATCCCTTGCTTTGGGAGGCTGAGGTGAGTGGATTGCCTGAGCCTGTGGGTTCGAGACCCACCTGGGCAACTTGGCAAGACCTCATCTCTACAATAAATTAAAAAAAGTCAGCCGGGCATGGTAGCGCATGCCTATAATTCTGGCTACTCAGAAGGCTGAGGTGGAAGGATCGCCAGAGCCCAGCAGGTCGAGGCTGCAGTGGCCAGGAGTGACAGTCTGGGTGACAGAGTGAGACTCCAACTCAACAAAATAAAAAATAAAGAAGTCAGCCCCAAAAGGAGATTGACTACAAAGGGCCAAGGAAAGTTTGCAGGGATATTCTTTTCTTGACTGTCTTGGTGGTTACATGACTACAGTGGTATATTTAACAAAACTTATCATACACTTGAAATTGGTGAGTGAATTATATGTAAATTGTGTGTGTGTGTGTGTTTGCAAATGGATGGGCACAGTGAATTGTATGTAAATTTTATATATATGTAAAAGGATGGGTGCAGTGGCTCATGCCTGTAGCCCCAGCTACTCAGGAGGCTGAAGTGGAAGGATTACCAGAGCCCAGGAGGTTGAGGCTGCAGTGAGCCATGATTGTGCCACTGCACTTCAACCTGGGCAACAGAGTGAGACACTGGTTCAAAAAAAAAATTATGGCCAGGCATGATGGCTCATGCCTATAATCCCAGTACTTTGGGAGACTGAGGCAGGAGGACTGCTTGAGCCTAGGAGTCTGAGACCAGCCTGTGCAACATAGTGAGACTTTGTTTCTACAAAAAATATAAAATGTAGCCAGGTGTGGTGGCACACACCTGTATTCCCAGGTATTCGAGAAGCTGAGTCAGAAGGTTCTCCTGATCCCAGGAGGTGGAGGCTGTGGTGAGTCATGATGGTGCCACTGCACTCCGGTCTGGGTGACAGAGTAAGATCCTGGCTAAAATAAATAAATAAATAATACCTCAATAACATGATGTAAAAAAATATATAAATTTTTAAAAACGAGTTCCATCCCCACCTTCAGATGCCCACAGCAGCTCCAGTTGTACAGAACTGGCAGCCATGCTGAAACTGAGGCGGGGAGGGGCAAAGAACCAGCTATGAGGGGCACATAGTAGGTGCACACACAGGAGACACCTGTTTCACTTGAGCCGACTAGCAAGGACTCAAGAGGCACCTTCTGTGTGCACCCACCCCAACTCATCTCATTAGCGCTCTCCCAATTCTCACACAGTCTGGAGAGGCCACCGGACTGCAAGCCAGGGACATCACACGGTGTCTCATTTCATCCTCACAGTGCCCTAATCAGGTGGGCTCTGTTAGCCTCCCTTTTCTACAGACAAGAGAACAAGCACGCAGGAGTCACTCAAGTCCTGCTGCTCAGAAGTGGAGGAGCCAAGATGTGAACCACGAAGCAGTGCTCAAGGCCTGTGCCCATCATCATGCCCCTCTGCCACCTCCTCTCACGACACTAAGTGGCGTGGGTCAGGAAGCCATGGGTCAGGAAGTCGTGAGCAGAAGACGTGCCTTCTGACCCCAGGCCTTGAATAATGATGGTGACTTCTGAATAGGTGATGACGAGAAGTCGGGGCAGGGCACTCCCAAGCAGAGAAGGCAAGCGAGTGGGTGTAAACTCAGAGAGGTGGCAGGAGACACGACTGGCTTCAGGAAGGAGGGAACTGGGTCAGGCAGCAAGCCCGGAAGGAACACGAGAAATCGGGCAGCTTCTGGGAAATGAGGGAGAGGGCGTCCGGCTGTGCCATCCTGTGGGTTTAAATGTTCTCCCAGGCCCTGAGTAGCGGAGGCCCTCACTGCTGTTCCTGACTCACTTCTTTCGAAATTTGTCTCTGTCCAGGTTCTTGGCCCTCCTCACCCACTCACACCCGCAGTCATCACCTCACCGGGCACAGGCAAAACCCTTCCTCCAAAACTTGACAGAGATACATTGGAAAACAGCCCGTGGCGCCATGTGGCAGGGAAGAGCTCCAAGCTTGGGGAGTAGGGGAAGGCCCCTGCCAAGGAAGGAGACATCTTCCTGGAAGATGATACCAGGACCTGAAGAATGACAGGAATTAGCTGGGTCAGAAGGGGGAGGCACCAAGGAAGGGTGTTCTAGGCAAAAGGAACAGCCTGTGCAGCAGCCCAGAGATGAGAGAGGCTGCGTGTGGGAAATCTCAGGCAGCCACACCTGGCTGAGTTGGCCTGCAGTCTGTGTCTATGCCAAGTGGGAGTGCTTCTCTGGGGCGCACCGTGTGTGTGCCGAGTTGTACCTGTGTTGCACATCCGGGTGTATGTACCTGGGTTGTGTGCATTGTGTTTCCATTTGTACTGTTTCTTTTGTTCCTAGACACACTCTGAGTCTTTTTCAGTGCATATTGTGTGTGTGTGTGTGTGTGTGTGTGTGTGTGTGTGTGTGTGTGTGTTTTGTGTGAGTGTGTGTGTTATAGGTCTCTCTAGTCTGTGTGCTCGGGTCTGCTTCTTTAGGAAGTCCTATATCTCCTGGGTCTGTTTCTCTCTCCTTGTATGTGTGTGCGAGTGTGTGTGTGTATTTTTTTAAAATCGGAATCTCACTCTGTGGCCCAGGCTGGAGTGTAGTGGCACAATCACGGCTCACCGTAGACTCAGCCTCCTGGGCTCAGGCTACCCTCCTGCCTCAGCCTCTCTAGTAACTGGAACTACAAGTATGCATCACCATTCCTGGTTAATTTTTTGCTTGTTTTGATTTTCTGAGAGACAAAGTCTCACTATGTTGCTCAGGCTGGTCTTGAATTCCTGGGCCCAAGTGATCCTCCTGCTTTGGCTTCCCAAAGTGCTGGGATTACAGGTATGAGCCACCGCACTCAGCCTCTCTCTGTATAATTGTGTTGGTGTTTGTGTCCCTATGCCTAGATTGTGTCTTGGTCTTGGTGTGCTGTATGTTTGTGACCAGGACACTCACTCCCTTAACTCAGGCAGCTGAGGTCACAGGGAGAAGCCTGGGGTGGGAGGTGTTAGAGCTGGGGTCCAGTTGCACACAAGGGCTCCTACAATTGACAAGCACTTAGTGAGGCACAGGCTGCCCGGAGATGCTCATTAACACTGATAAGGAGTCAGCTGCCCAGGCCCAGTGAGGTCATAGTGGGTCCCCACCAGCACATGGATGAGCTGGCAGGTCCAAGGTCCCTAAATCCCCAGCACCATAAGAGGGCCACTATCAGTGACTCATCTCCCAGGGAGGCCCAAGGTCCAGGCTTTGGACAGCAAGAAGGATTGAGAGGAAAGTCTTCAAAGGCAGGACTTCCATTAGACTTGGCAGTGGAGGGGTAGAAATTGTTATCAAGAAATAAGGCAGCAGTGACACAGTTTTGCTCTTAGGGACCAGCGACTGAGGGAGTGGCTTACGGGTGCCATGGATGGGTGCTCTGGAGAGTGGGAGCCACAGGCACCATGGGGAAGGGAGGGATGTCCCTGGAGGATGGCCAGGAGTGGCCGCACAGCTGCACTGGTGGGGGACACTGAGGAACAAGGACAACAGCTCAGGTGGGTGACCTGGGGAGTGGGGACTGTCACTCCTCCTCTGACCTGTCTGTGCAATCCACATGTCCTCAGCCACTGCAGATACTGACTGTCACCTGGGTCTCCACACCAACTTCCTCACTGGCCCCCTGAATTCACCCTTCCTCTGGAGCTAACGACTACTTGGCCCTGCTAAGCCCTCCCCTACCTTCCTGTGTGAGCTGGGCCTCCACTCCCAGCCTCCCCATCGCCAGGCCCTTCTTCCAGCCCAGAGTCCTCACTCACCCCACGTGGTGATCGCCTATGTCTGCCGGTGTCCGTCTCTCACAAAGAGGAGGGTGAGGACCGTCAGGTTCACCCAAGGCGAGGGTGACAAGCACAGGCATCTTTTAGGGCTGCAGGGGTGAATGGGCAGGTGGCTTAGAGGGGGTTTGGGGAGTACTGAATCCTGAAAGTGACATTCTTCAGCAGTCCTAGTGCTGTCCAGATAGAGGACATGACAGTCAGAACCAGACGCAGCTCCCTGCCTGACAGTGGACTGTTAGGTGCATGTGGATACACTCAGGAAGCACTGGTGGTGCTGGCCACCCACCAGGCCTCAGCAATTGTGACAAAGTGGGTGTTCAGAGGCAGGACTTGGCTGCTGGCTCCAGCTCTGAGACCAACCAGCTGTGTGACCTTGGGCAAATCCACACTCCTGTCTTTCTAGATCCAACTCCACCCTTTGCTGCTGGGTTCTTCACCCCGGAGACTGACCTCCAGTAGTGGCTTCATCCAGGGCTCCCCTGCCCTCTGGTGTCCAGGTGACTTCTGCCAATGAGGGCCGGGGGCTGTGAGCAGGGATGAGGAGGGAGTGGCTCGCTGGGGCATCTACCCCCTCACCCACCTGCCTCCTTTGACAAGTGTGGCTGCAGTCACAGCTCCTGCAGGGTAACCCCTGCTCCCAGAGGGCCTCCACTACTCAGGGCCTGGGAGAACATTTAAACCCACAGGATGGCACAGCCGGACGCCCTCTCCCTCATTTCCCAGAAAAAAATACATACACACACTCACACACACATCTGGGGTACGCTGCTTGGCCCTCAGGACTCTTGGATGCTGATTCTGAGAGCCTCGACTCACCCTGTGGGTTTCCCGAATCCCTCCCCTTCTGTGTAATAGTTGCTTCACTAAACTGCCTTAAGTTAAACCACTTAAGTGTGTCATCTCTTTCCCCTCCAAAAATGGGGCTAGCTCCTGGAAGGATTGGTGAGGTGATTGAACAAGGTAATTTTAAAACCACAAAGGGCACTCTGCAAACATCAGCTCTCTCCATCTGGCTCCCAGATCCCACCCTACTCAGAGTTTAAGGTAACTCTGAATTCTCTGGTGTGGGAAGGATATGGTACTGACTGTTGGCTTCTCTCCTCTCTTTCCCCAAATCCTGCCCAGGCCTGAAGCCTTGAAAACCTCTCCTGCTCACAGGCCTCCCACCCTAGAGTCCCTCACGTACTGTCCCCACCTCCCGGGACACAGAACATGCCTGTCTGCTCCTCCCAGCCAATGCTCAACAGCAAGGCTGC
>NW_007256843.1:135259-141876 GCF_000164805.1 Carlito syrichta
AGGAGCATCCTCCAGTCCCAAGCCTCCAGGAAGACAAAACTCTCCAAGAAAGGGGGTTGCCCTGCTTCCGGCTGGATGGTCTAACCTCACACCTTTCACCACTCAGGCCACCAGGGGAGCACTCTGGGGGACTCAAACCTCCCCAGGCCCAAGAGGATCAAAGCTTGTCTTTCTCTGACCCCTCCAGGGCAGCTAAAGCATGAAGGGACTTCAGAGAGTTTGCAACCAGGTCCCTTGCTAGGGCGAGTCTCCTCTGCAGCCTTCCTAACCAGGCTGTGCAGCCCCTGCTCACACCTCGCCCCAGGAGCAGGAAGCTTATCCCTCCTCACCAAGGCAGTCTCCTCCCTGTGGGGCCTGCCCGGCGGCCCTCACTCTGAACCATGCTGGGGCTCCAGGCTTCCCTCACAATCCTGGCAGTCTCAGTCCTGAGAGCTCAGAAAGATGACAGGGAAAGCCTTGATTATTAAAACAGTAGAAACCTTAAAAAAAAAAAAGCACCTGCTACAAAACCAAAGAAGTGGAGGCTTCTAGAGGAGGACCCTTGCCTGGCCTTACTCCAGCATCAGGCTCCTCTCTATGGAGTCTCAATGCTCCAGGGAACAGCAGACTTCACAAGGCCAGGGAGGAGTCTCACAGCAGGCAGAAACTCTGGTACAACTTCAAAGGCTGCATCTGAGGCCTGGGAGGGGTGGGAAGGCCCAGGTGCAGGAGGGGGCCTTGCACCACAGGCTTGGATCTCCTCTGAGTGCCCCGCCTGCTGTAGGGGCTGAGGGATGAGGTCTTCCGGGCCAGACACACGCACGCCGTCTCTGCTCCAAGCCCTGGATCCTGCTGGGTGACCTGAGGTTAATTGCTGCTGCTCTCTGGACTTCAGTGTTTGCATCTGTACAAGAGGACTGGGCTGAGAGTCCCTGAAACTCTCTTTGTGGGGTACAGGTGTGACCACGAGGAGTTCCTGGGAGCATGGAACCTAGATGCTTCCCAGCCGTGCCCAGATCCTCTGTCCGACAGCCCAGGATCCTGGCTGGCCCAGTCTAAGCCTGAACACAAAGCCTGACTGGCAGGGGTCTCAGAGTCCCCTGGGGGAAGCCCAGCCCCACCCACTGATGAGTAGCATGACAGGCCCCTCAGCCCAATCTGCACACACCTGATCTCTACCTTCAGGCTGGTGAGACTCAGGAGGAAGGTGTTGAGTAGCCAGACATTGAGGGTGGCCTTACAGGTTAGCAGAGCAGGTGTCTGGGCCTGCACACACTCCTTCATCCTTGCACTTACACTCTAAGACAGGCACCTGTGCACACAGACACACACCCACATACAGTTTCACTAGACCATACTTATATAACACCCACATACACAAATATGAGCCATACTCACATGCATAATCAGGCATAAAAATGGACACTCAGATGTTCACAATATTAATATGTCCTCACTTTTGTACAAACACTGATCCACACATTTTCACCCCCTCAGACCTACACACATATGTACAACTGGAAGCTCACATTCGGCTATACACACACAACCCAACACAGACACTAATAAACCAAACAGTGTCTCCCTGCATCTCAATATCAAGCAAATCAGGACCTAACACAAACCCAGACACCAGCTGCAATGTCATTCTCAATCCATTTCCAAATCTTAGTCTGTCCCAGAACTGGAAGGAGGAAATTTCTTGTTCCCTGGCTTAACCCCTCCAGTGTGTCTGTCCCTGCTGCGTGGAGCAGTTTTTACTCAGCCTTCATTCCTCCCTATGCCATTTTCACAGGGTTCTCTCATCCTGGGCACAGTGGAGGTAGGAGACACTCTTCATCTCTGCTCTTTGTCCAGATTCTTCTTTCCCACTGGCCCTTCAAACAGAAGAAAGACCCAGGCTGGAATGAACTGCATGTGACAGCAACCCCTGCTGGAGACACGTGGCATTACAGCATTGCTCTATGGTGCACAAGTCAAAACTCTCCAGCCTGGGGTGGAGAGGAGTATGGGAGAAAAAAAAGAGAATCAAGATGAAAGCAGAGCAGAAGAATAAATTGAGACGTGTGGAGGAAGAACAGGAATGAAGTGCTGGGTGCATCAGGGATGGAATTTAGAATCCTCAGGTTGTCTTTGGAGAAACACTTCAGTCCATTCAGCCCAAGCCATCATGTCTCTCAAACCTCAACTCTTATCAGATCCTGCCCTTGCTCAAAACCTTGGGTGGATCCCAGTGGGCCACAGCACAAAGTCCAAACTCTCAGCCTGGAATCAGGGCTCTGGGACCTGGCTAAGTCCTCCTCTTTGCCGCATCTCCCAGGGAACCCAGCCCTTGCCTTCTTCCCAAGCAGCCCTAGGCTCAGCTGCTCCTCTTCTCAGCCCCAAAGTTAACTGTCCAGTCTTGCCTGTTCTCCAAGGTCTGACCTCTGCCATCTGGAACAATAATTCATGGAAAGAGCAGGCACTCTGGAGGGAGACAGACCTGTGCTCCAGGCCTGGTGCCACAGTCACTGACTGAAGACCTGTAGGCAAGCTATTTCCCCTCTCAGATCCTCGTTGTTTCTTCATCCAGAAAACAGCAGTCTCTTGGGTTTGTGGTGAGGATTAAATGAGATCACAGATGCGAAAACAGTGCTCAGGAAACTGTGAACTTCGGTGCAAATGTGCAAGGAGTCATCATTATGGCTTAATCCTTCCATCCCTGTTCCCATCTACACCTCCCAACCCATGGCAAGCGAGGGGACCCCTGAGGGAAAGGGTTGAGGCTGCTTCACCTCCACCCCATGTCCCCCAGCAGCCACCAGGACCTGCGCTCAGCCAACCTCAGTAACAGGGTGTGTGGATTTGGATCAGAGGAGATGACACAAAGTGCTCACTGCAAACTCACACCCGACTACAACTCCCAGAAGGACTCACAGACGGCCATGGGCATGGCCACGGGCTTAACCCCTTCCTCCTCAAGTCCTTCCTTCAACTGTATTCTCTGGGGATTGGTCTCAGGCCAGATTGGGAGGGGGAAGGCAGTAGGTGGTCACATGTTTCTGAGCTGCCTCAGCTCCCCCTCACCCCCGCAGAGCTTCTCTCCACAGCCACCCCCGCTCCATTTCAGGCCTCCTTGTCCCTCCCACCCACATGATGACAGCCTCTGGGCTCCTAGCTCTGGTCTCTCCCCTTCCAGACCCCACGGAATCATCCTAAAAGTGTAGGTGAGTGTGGGTGGTTCATAACGGCAGTAGCTGACCTTTATGAGCACCTGCTGCATGCTTGGGCCTAAGTTCTGCACTTCTGGATCCTTCACAATCCTCCTGCCAGGAAACTATAATTGGCTCCACCCCACTATTCACACGAAGCTCAGAGAAGTTAAGTAACTTGCCCAGGACCACACAACTTTGGAGTAACAGTGCTGAAACTGGAAACAATGCCTGTGTGCCACCTTCTCTATTCTGGCTTCGGGGCCTTCTCTGAACCCAGGGTAACCATCCAAAGATTTGTGCACTCAGAAATTCCAGAGTGCCGGGCTCGGTGGCTCAGTCTGTAATCCCGTGCCTTTGGGAGGCTGAGGTGAGTGGATTGCCTGAGCCCGCGGGTTCGAGACCTGCCTGGGCAGCGAGACCTCATCTCTACAATAAATCAAAAAATCAACCGGGTGTGGTAGCGCATGCCTGTAATTCCGGCTACTTGGAAGGTTGAGGCAGAAGGATCGCCGGAGCCCAGCAGGTCAAGGCTACGGTGGCTGGGAGCGGCCACTGCACTCCAGTCTGGGCGACAGAGTGAGACTCCAACTCAAAAAAAAAAAGAAAGAAATTCCAGAGTCCACACATCTCAGCAACTACCCTGCTGGGAAGTCCTCCTAGATATCTGACTCAATCCTTTCAGCTGTACCAAGCCCCAATCGCCTCCTATTTTTCAGGAAGGGCAGTGAGAAGGGTGACTTCAGGGACTTCAAGAAGTGGGTCATGTCACTGGGGACCTGGCCTTTCCCAGGGAGTGAGCAGCTGAACAATGGGAGATAAATGTGTGAAAACATCCCTGTTACTAAATATATCGACTGCCCTAGAGGATGGGGGTGCTGATAGGGAGTCCGCGGCTCCCGCCCTGGAGGCCACAGGCTTGTGGTTCAGACAAGCTGGGGCACTCGGAGCACAGACAAGGCTGTTCTACTGTACTGCGGGCTGAGGCAGAGGGGGCGGAGGCCACATGGAAGAGGGTGAGGTCTCACTCTCCCGACCTAAGCTGCCAAGCCCAAGCCAGCTGACTGGCATATCACTTTGGGTTCATTTGCATACCACTTCCTGGAAGGGGGCCCGCATTCCCCAGCCACTGCTTCTCCCTCATTTCCATGGTCTCTTCTGTTCACTGAGCACCCCATTCTCAAGCAAGCCTGGGCCCCTCAGCAGGCCCTGATGGGGAGCATGAGGAGAGGCCAAGAAGTTGCAAATTGACAACCATGTCTACACTTCAAGGCTGCTGGGAACACCTCTGCAGCAGAAATTGCTTCCTATAGTCTAACTCAATGCCCCGCTCCTCTCCTGCTCCATCACTGCCCAGTGCTTACTGCGAGTCTTGCACTCCATGCCTGGACCACTGTGAACTCCTCCGGCCTGGCCAGTCCAGTCCTTGCATTTATTTATTTGTTTATTTATTTATTTTTGAGTCGGAGTGTCACTCTGTCACCCAGACTGGAGTGCGGTGGCCACTCCCGGCTGGGCTCTGGCGATCCTTCCGCCTCAGCCTTCCAAGTAGCCGGAATTACAGGCGTGCGCTACCACGCCTGGCTGATTTTTTGATTTATTGTAGAGATGAGGTCTCGCTGCCCAGGCGGGTCTCGAACCTGCGGGCTCAGGCAATCCACTCACCTCAGCCTCCCAAAGGCGCGGGATTCCAGGCTGAGCCACCGAGCCTGGCTCAGTCCTTGCATTTAAAACAACCCATGCTTGCTAGGGCCTCAAGGCCTTAGCACATGGTGTTCCCTCTTCCTGGAACTGTCCCCCAATTCTGCTTGAAGTGACTCCCCCTTCCAAGGTATCCCCAACGGCCCCTCCTCCTAAATGCCTTCTCCTGACTTGGCACAGGTGAAAAGGCTCTGGGTTTCCCGCCGTGTGGTCACTGGCTCTGTCCATCTGCCCCCAGGGATGTCCTGTCCAGTAGGCAGCAGCCCAGGGATGGCTCCCAATGAATGAAGATGAATTCCAATCCCCCTTCTGTCTCTCCCCTCCCCCAACCTCTCCCTCCCTAGATGACTTCACTCTCCTGTGGGTGGGTCAGTGATTGACAGTGTCTCTGCCTCCAACTCCCCCTCATCCCCACAGCCCACTCGCATGAAGCCAGGAGATTCCACAACCCTTCTGCCCTGGTAGGAAGTTCTTCCTGTTGTCTACCCTCGCTCCCTTTTCTGGTCATGCCTGCTCCTTTATCACCATTTTTGAAGGAGTCGGGGCCTGCCCCTCCCTCAGTTTCACTGCTTGAAGTTCATAAAGACAGTTCACTCCTCCCGCTCCCTGCCTAGGATGTGCTCGTACGACTCCTGGCTCACTATGCTCCTGTCCGGTCCTGCTTAGGAGAAGGACAGAAGGCCAGGCTGGGTAGCCTGTAGTAGCTGGGTCCTGTAGAGAAGACCCAGGGCAGGCATAACTACACAAGGGAGGGGCTGCCCAGGAAGGAAGGAATGAGCATCCCGTCCCTGGAGGTGTGCAAACAGGGGGCTGGATAGATGTGCAGGCAAGCTGCAGAGATGAGTAAACCAACTGATAGAAAACAACCCAGATGCTCTTAGTGTCTCCTCTCACTTGGAGACTGCACTCAGCTGGGTGCCCAGCCCTGTACTGTGAGTTGGGTGGGAAGGCAAGAGGAGGCAGTTCCTGCCTTTGAGGAACTCCTTGGCCAGCTGGGTAAGGCGTGAACACACAGGGGATGTCACAGGGGAAGGCCGAGTCTGAGCCACAATTTTGATTCTGTATCATCAGGGAAAGACTTCAGGGTGGGTCATGAGGTCAGAGGGAAGGAGAATCCAGGGGGGCTTCCTAGGAGAGGCTTCCTATTCAAAAACCTTTCCTCAGCTCCATTTCCTATGAAAAGACCAAGACCCTTAGACTGGCATTGGAAACCCCACAGAATCTGGCCCCCTCTGTCCCTCTTCCTCTTCTCAATACCCCTTCTTGCTATAGCCAACCCAAGCTCCTTCTGTCCCTTGAATGCACTGCCCACCTTCACACCAACCCAGCCTGACGTACTGTTCTCTCTGCCCTTTCCTGCCTGGGTAATCTCCTTCGAGGTCTGGCTCAAGTGTCTCTTCCTATGACGCCCTGGCTTGCCACGGGCCCCACGTTCCTCTCTGCTCACACTGCAGGGTTGTCAGTTTCCACTTCGGCCTCCCTTATCCCTGAGAGCTGGGACTATGTCAGTGTCCTCTCTGTGTCCCCCGTAATCAGCCCAGTGGGCACCAAGCAGGTGCTGAGGAGCCCCTGTTGAATGAATGGATGAACAGATGCAGGAGAGGAATCATGCTGAGTGGGTAGATTTCATAGGTCCAAGCAGCAGAAGCCTGGGGGGTGCAGGCCTGGTTTGATAGCAGCATAGCCGAGGGTGAGACTCCCAGTCCATTAAGACCGAAGGGGGTACTGCTGGGAGCTCTCCGCCCA
>NW_007256843.1:141896-144918 GCF_000164805.1 Carlito syrichta
GCCCACCCCCACCCCCCCGCCACCATTTGGCTAGATCCCAGCCAAGCCATCAGCAGTCCCTGGGGACTGGAGGCTGGAGTGGGAAGCAGGAAGAGTAGCAGGAGCTGCTTGGTGGGCAGGGGGAACGGGCAGGGGGCAGGGTACAGGGAAGGCAAAGACAATTAACCCTCACCGAACTGACTCAGCTCGGCCAACCACGAGGTTCTGGGTCCAAAGGAGGATACCGAGAATCAGGTCTGAGGAAGAGGTTCAGCCCCAACCTTGCAGCCAGAAGGGGAGATGAAGCCACAGCCTCAGTTTCCTTGTTCAGCAAGAGATGGCTCCGTGATCTCTGACCCTCTGCGTCTTAGTCAGAAACCCTACGAGGCCCTTTCCCACTACCTCTGCCCACCTACACCCAGCTTGCCTGAGTCTTCCAAGAGCTTTTTCCCTCCTGACATCCTGACTCTGAGGTCCCTCCGCTGCACCCCCAACTCGGTCGAAGCAGGAGCCGCCTCAACACTCCCTTCCCCATCCTCTTCAATCCAGCCTTTCCCAAATCCTCCAGTGTCTCCCTTCAGAAGGCTCAGACCTCATGGCTGCCGGCATTGACTAGGCCTCCATTCTGGCCTCCTGGCGCCACCTCTCTCTTCCAGTTCAGTCCAGACAGTGCCACTGAGGCAGTTTTCTAAAACCCAAGTCTGATCACTTCGTCCCCCTGCCTAAAGCCTTCCTGGGCTCCCCAGGGCCCTCTGGACAAAGCCCAAGAGAGCTGGAGTTCAAAGTTCTGCAGGTTGTGGCTCCTGCCTATCCCTGCAGGCTCTTCCCACCTCTCTCTACATGTCCTCGCTCCTCTGGGCCTTTGCCTATACAGTGCCCACCCCACCCCCACCTGTTAGCACGATGTTGATCTTCACTGCTTAATTATTCTCAAGCATTTTATGTCTATGAGCTTAGGAGGCCCCAGAGGGTAGAGTCATTATTGCCTATTTCTTTTCTGTATCTCTCCACAGGGTGCAGAATGAATCGTCCTGGACTCACAGAGGTGGCCACACATTCAGCCACCCCCTCCCTGCCTCAGTGGGCCACAGTGTCCCAGCTGTGTCCCCAATCACCAGGGGAAAGAAACAGCCACCCACCCACACATCAGATGAACACACACATATAGACACACAGACACACAAGCACCAATCCATACACACCACACATTCATACACACGAGCACCATGATCACACACCCACACCAGAACACTTATGCTAACACACACAACCACATACACCCACACACAGCAACACCCTTATTCTCCTCACACTAACAAATAAAAACACAAATGCACATGGAACAGATAAAAAACATGCATACTAACTCACTCTGTTTTACAGATACAGTACACACATCATCAGGCATGTTAACATACAAACTCAACCTAACACACACACCTCCACACATATACACACCAACCTGCACTCACTCAGACACTTGCAAATAAACTCTCAGTGTCACACAAGGTTGCTCACGAACTCCAAGAGGGTCCACCCACCAAGGACCCTGGAGCTCTCCAGGCCCTTCTGTACCCAGTGTGTCCCTTCCACTCCACATGTGTACACACACACCCTCACACATCCTGCACAGGTCTGTACCTCCACTGACCTGGACACACACACACACACACACACACACACACACACACACACACACACCCACACACACAGTCATCTGCCTGCCACCTCCGTGGCGCCCTTAGTAGAGGGTACTTGCATGGGGTCCCAGTCACTTGCAGATGCATCCCCTGAACATGGGCACACGCGAGGCTGGCACCTCACTCCACCAGTTCCTGGGCTCTCGCTATCCCATCCTGGACAGATGCTTTGGGGTAAAGTTGCATAAAGTGATGACCCCGAACCCTGACTCCCAACAATCCCATGGAAGGTGGTTACCCCTGATCCCCTGATCCTGTCTTACTCTAGGGCCACTCTTCTTCATAGTCTCTCCTTCACACAGAGACTCACCCCCACCCCCACCCCCGCACCCCGTGGTCCAAGACACGATCCCTCTCCAGGGTCCTGAACCAGACTATCTCAGCCCCCAGAGTGACTTTGAACTCCATGGGAAACCTTCCCCACCCCCAGCCCCTGAAGAAACGGTTCCGTTTATTACCAGCCCCCCGCCCCCAGCAAGTAGCCCTTCTACGGGACCCCCACCTCACCACCTCCTAGGTCGATGCCAGGCACCCCCATCCCACACAGGGCCGCCCGCCGCGGGCTGCAGTCCAGCAACGGGGGGAGGAGCGGTGTCCAAGAGCAGGATTGATCGGTCCACGTGGCTCAGCTCCATGCCAACCCCGTCTCCTTGGAGGGACTCCCAAGACCCCGTTCGTGGCACCTTTCGCGCCCACTGGCCACCCCAGCCCCTCGCGAGTACTCACGGCTCAGCCGGTCGCGCTGCCGGGTACTGCTGGCTCCTGCAGAGGATGGAGTGGCCGCATGCCTGCCCCATCACGCCTCCCGAGCCAGACTAAGGTGGCACCTCGCCCTGTCTCCCCCGCCCAGAGCTCCGGGCAGGGCGCCCTCAGCAGGCACAGGGACCAAGTGCAATGAGCTGCCCCCCACCCCGCCTGGACTCAACACCCCAATCCAGCTCTGCTGCCCCGCAGCTCCCGCCTCTCCCGTCGCCACTGCCTCTGCTGCTTGGCTGCTCGGGGAGGAGGCTGGAGCAGGTCTGATAATGCAGAAGGGAGAGGGAGGAGGGAGGAGGAAAGAGAGAGGCCCAGACAGAGAGGGAGAGGGGGAGGGAGGGGCAGAGAGACTCTGACTGGAGAGAGGAAAAAAGACTCACACACACACACACACACACACACACACACAGAGACTGAGAGATAAACAGACAGAGACAGGAACGGGGAGAGAAACATAGAGGGAGAGAGGGATCAGAGCCCCAGAGAGTTCAAGATGGAAATACAAAGAGATCAGAGAGGCATAGGGGGGAAACACACACACACAGAGGAACAAAGACAGAAAAAAGAAAAAGATCAGAGACAGAAAT
>NW_007256843.1:144938-147739 GCF_000164805.1 Carlito syrichta
AGAGGTGTGAGCACGAGGGATTTACAATTCTCATGGGCTAGGATGGGGTTGGGGACTCAGGGAGCAGGTAGACTGGACCCAGGCCTTCTGCTGCCCCATCACAGAGGCCTTCAGGGTGTGGGGACACGCCTGTGCCCTCCTCAAGTCTCAGAGGGCCAGGTCTCCATGCAGAGCTAGCTGCTGCCTCCTCTGGGCTCCCTCACCGGGTTTGGGTCACGTCCTAGGGTGCGTCCCAGCATGTTTCTGGGAACACAGGAGACTTGGCGGGAGGGCTTTGCTGATGGCCTTTGGATGCAGAGCCTTGTCTTGGAGCCCACCTCTTGGTAGTTTTGCTTAGCTGGGACACTGAGGGAGCTGATTCGTGACTGTGGATTTCTACCAGGAGCTGTGGGCCCCTAGACCACAGGCTGCCCATGTGGCCCCACAGACTCTTGGCATGAGGGAATGCCTGCTGCACCCCTGCCTTGTGCCCAGAGAGGACTCCTCAGCTCAGAGCTCTAACCTAGCAGAACAGAGGCATTTTAGGCAACAGGACAGAGAGGAGGTTGTCTCAGCAGAGCTCCTGCTAAATGTAGGAGAGAAGGCCCCACACCTTGAGGCAGTGAAAAGGGATTTGATCCCTGGACCCACCATTAATACTCACTTATTGACCAACCACCAGGATACACTGTCATATGTAGCTGGTGGGGGGAGGGGAGTCTTGCCGGCTGTGACAGAAGGAAGCATAGAGTCTGTGGAGCCCAGAGGGACCCTTGACCTAGTCAGGGGGGGCTGGCAAGCATTTCTGGAAGAGAGGTTGAGCTGGGTCAGTGAAGGCAGAAGAGGGCATATTCCAGGGTAGAGGAGCTCCAGTAACCCCCACTAGGAAGCCAGGCTCTTGCAGCTGTGGGGAGAATACCCCCCAACCACAAAACAGACTCCAGGCGGCATGTCCATGAAACTGGATGGAAACCTGACCCGCACTGATGGGATGGGGGTGCACGGTTCTGGCGGGATGGAAGGAATGACCGAGCTTGTGCAGGTGGCCTGTCCAGGCTGAGTGCTGCTTTCTTGTGGCCTGGGAAGTGTCAGGATAAAAAATGGGAGGGAGCCTTTGCTTTCCACTGGGACCCTAGAGGGAGAATTTTAGATCTCTGAAAGCCCTGGGCAAACTATTCTCAAAAGGAACGAGGCCCAGGCCGGTCCTAAATTAGCCGAGCCAGCCCAGAGCCTGTGTCTTACCCCTCAACCTCACCCATCCCAGGGACCTCACTGCTCTATCCCTGCCAGGTGAGAAGGCATTCTCTGGGCTCAGAAAGTTGTGGCCCTGGACCAGCACCAGTCCTGGTCCCTCGCAACTCCCCCTCACACCCTGAGAACCCGCTCACAGGCCTGAGGAGCCTCACAGCAAGAAGCTGAGTCAGAAGAGTTCACAGGAGGGTGCCTCCTGGGTGTGGGCGGCGGGAGTAGGTGCGAGGTCCCACCTGGCCCTCGTGTCCTTTCTGCCTTCCCATTCTGTGAACAATTACTGAGCTCATCTGCAGAAATCTCCCGGGAGTACTCCTGCAAGTAGCCGGAGGGAGGGTCTCCTCCCTGTCCCACCACCAGACCAGACTTCCGCAGAAGTAGAGAGGCCGCAAGACCCAGGACTCAGAAGGCCTAATGGGTACTCAGGACTTAGAGCCGGGCGGGTGGAATTCAAACCCAAGCTCTGCCACGTTCCCAGGCAAGTTATTTCACTTCTCCGAACTTCAATTTAGTCCTCTCGTCTGAAATACGGGGTCACAAATTCCAAGCTCAAAAGGCTGTGAGGTTTGGGTGACGTCTGTCAAGTTCCCAGTAAATAACTGTCCCTTCCCTCCCCTGCCCTCCACTGAATAAATCAAATCGAGGGAGGCGGGGAGAAATAGCCCCAAATGTTGGGGTAGGGGCTCCTGTAGGGCAGTGCTGGGATGGGGGAGGTGCCGAAAGGGGAGAGTGCTGGAGGCAGGCCAAGACTGTCCACCTCCCGCCTGCAAGACCAGACCCAGCAGTAGCCAAAGGTCTGAGCGCCAAGGGCTAAGCCCCGCCCCCGCCGCAAGCCCCGCCTCCGCCACGGGTCGCTCTCCAGGGTGCTGCGCCCCGCGTGCCACGTTCGCAGGCGAGGGCCCGCTGCCCCACAGGGTCAGCAGACACGGCTTTTTGCAAGCTGGACAGGCGTGGGGTGGGAGGAGGCAGGATGCTGCTGGGAGGAAGGGTGGCTGACCGAAGCGAAGGGAGGATGCAGTTCTGGAATCCGGCCTCCGCGCTGCCCCCATAGCCTTGCGAGGACTGCAGGCTCCGCAGGCTCAATCAGCGAGGAGGGCGGCTTCTTCTCAGCGCCCGCCCCCGCCCCCTCCTGCGCGGCTGTTTCCCTCCCACCTTCCAGACGGCCCCTCCTCTGTCTCCCTCGCCGGCTCATCGTACCTGCGTCCCCTCAACATGGATGCCCTGTCTCTCCTCATTCTCCACCCCACTCCCACAGAAAATGGAGCCTCTCCCCCACATACCAACAACTCTGGGTGTCCCCTGCTGCCCAGCCCTCTCTCTGGAACTCCAGCTGTCAGTCGAGGCTGCCTCCTGGACCTCTCCTCTGGGAACATCCCATAGGACCCTCACACTTAAATACTGAACACCCAGTACATCTTATGTCTCTATCAAAGGCATCAGCAAACTTCTAATCTCCAAGGTGGAAACTTCAAAGTCGCTTTCCCTCTTCCCTCTTCTATGCTTTCTGTATCTAGTCCTGCTTCCAAGGACAGATTCTCTCACATCCGTCCACTCCTAACGCATGCCCCTGCTTT